>NC_069695.1:15877500-16145588 GCF_023699985.2 Odocoileus virginianus | reverse complement strand
TCTGTTCCTGATTTCAGGGGAAATGCTTTCAAATTTTTCACCATTGAGGGTGATGCTTGCTGTGGGTTTGTCATATATAGCTTTTTATTATGTTGAGGTATCGTTCCTTCTATTACTGTTTCTGGAGAGTTCTTAATCATAATGCGATTGTGATTGAATTTTGTCAAAGGTTTCTTCTGATCTATTAAGATAAATATATGGCTTTTTATCTTTCAATTTGTTTAATGTGGTTTGTATCTAATTGATCGATTGTGGATATTAAAGATCTTTGCCATTCCTGGGATTAAAAGGCCCACTTGGTCATGGTGTAGATTGGGGGGGGGTGGGGGTGGGATTTTTTAAAATATGTTAGTTGGATTTTCTGTTTGCTTAGAATTTTGTTGTTAAGGATTTTTGATTATGTTCAACAGTGTTTATTGGCCTGTGTTTTCTTTTATGTGGCATCTTTGTCTAGGTTTTGAATTAGGGATGATGGTGGCCTCATAGAATGGTTGGAAAGTTTACCTTTCTTCTGCAATTTTCTGGAAGGAAGAGTTTGAGTAAGAGAGTGTCGTTTAGTCTCGTTCTCTAATTTTTGGTAGAATTCAGCTGTGAAGCCATCTGGTCCTGGGCTTTTGTTTGCTGGAAGATTTCTGATTACAGTTTCGATTTTCCTAGTATGTGATGGGATTGTTAAGATCTTATATTTCATCCTGGTTCCAGTTTTGGAAAGTTATACTTCTCTAAAGAACTTGTCCATTTTTCCAGAGTTGTCCCAGTGTTTATTCGGCTAGAGAAGCTGCTGGTTGTATGTCTCTTATCGTCCTTTGAATTCAGTGTAGTATGTCTGTTGTTGATCTCTCATTTCGTTTTAAATTTTGTTAATTTGGTTCTTCTCGTTTGTTTCTTAATGAGTCTTGTTAATGGTTTATCAATTGTGTTTATTTTTTCAAAAAACCAGCTTTTAGCTTTGTTGATTTTTGCTATGGTCTCGCTTTAGTTTCTTCTGCATTTATTTCTGCCCTAATTTTTAAGATTTCTTCTTCTACTAACCTGGGGTTCTTCATTCTTCCTTCTCTAGTTGCTTTAGGTGTAGAGTTAGGTTTATTTATTTGACTTTTTTCTTGTTTCTTGAGGTAGGCCTGTAATGCTCTGAATCTTCCTCTTAGCACTGCTTTTACAGTGTCCCATAGGTTTTGGGTTGTTGTGTTTTCTTTTTTTTTTTTTTCTTTTTTTTTTTTTTTTAATTTTTATTAGTTGGAGGCTCATTACTTTACATCATTACAGTAGTTTTTGTTATACATTGATATGAATTAGCCATGGATTTACATGTAATCCCTGCATCCCAGTCCTACTCCCTCCCACCTCCTCTCTCCACTACCGATCCCTCTGGTGTCTTCACAGCTGCACCAGGCCATGAGACACTTGACTATGCACCCAACCTAGGTGGTGATCTGTTTCACCCTAGATAATATTAGAATGTTTCATGCTTGTTTCTGAAACCATCCCCCCTCGCCTTCTCCCAGAGTCAAAGTTGTTCCAACAATTTGAGTCATCTTTTTCTGATTGCATTATAGGGTTATCGTTACATTCTTTCTAAAGTCCCTATATATGTGTTAGTATACTGTAATGGTCTGTTTATCTTTCTGGCTTACTTTCGCTCTAGTGATAATGGGCTCCAGTTCTTCCAATCTCATTAGAAAAACTGATTCAAATGAATTCTTTTTAAAGGCTGAGTAATATTCCATGGTGTATTGTACCAAGCTTCCTCATCGCATTAGTCTTGCTGATGGGGCATCTGGGTTGCTTCCCATGTCATGGCTTTTATAAACAGTGCTGCGGATGAACATTGGGGTGCCATGTGGTCTCTTTCAGATCTGGTTTCCTTGGCTGTGTATGGCCAGAAGTGGGGATTTGCTGGGTTCAGCAGTTTCTATTTCCCAGCTTTTTAATAAAAATCCAACCGTGTTTTCCATAGTGGCTGTACTAATTTGCATTCCCACCAACAGTGTAAGAGGGTTCCCTTTTCTCCACACCCTCTCCAGCATTTATTGCTTGTAGACTTTTGGATAGCAGCCATCCTGACTGGCATGTAATGGTACCTCATTGTGGTTTTGATTTGCATTTCTCTGATAATGAGTGATATTGTGCATCTTTTCATGTGTTTGTTAGCCATCTGTATGTCTTCCTTGGAGAAATGTCTGTTGAGTTCTTTGGCCCATTTTTTGATTGGGTCATTTATTTTTCTGGAGTTGAGCTGTAGGAGTTGCTTGTATATTTTTGAGATTAATCCTTTGTCTGTTGCTTCGTTTGCTATTATTTTCTCCCAATCTGAGGGCTGTCTTTTCACCTTGCTTATAGTTTCCTTTGTTGTGCAAAAGCTTTTAAGTTTCATTAGGTCCCATTTGTTTATTTTTGCTTTTGTTTCTAAAATTCTGGGATGTGGGTCATAGAGGATCCTGCTGTGATTTATGTCGGAGAGTGTTTTGCCTATGTTCTCCTCTAGGAGTTTTATAGTTTCTGGTCTTACATTTAGATCTTTAATCCATTTTGAGTTTATTTTTGTGTATGGTGTTAGAAAGTGTTCTAGTTTCATTCTTTTACAGGTGGTTGACCAGTTTTCCCAGCACCACTTGTTAAAGAGGTTGTCTTTTTTCCATTGTATATCCTTGCCTCCTTTGTTGAAGATAAGGTGACCATAAGTTCGTGGATTTATCTCTGGGCTTTCTATTCTGTTCCATTGATCTATATTTCTGTCTTTGTGCCAGTACCATACTGTCTTGATGACTGTGGCTTTGTTGTATAGTCTGAAGTCAGGCAGGTTGATTCCTCCAGTTCCATTCTTCTTTCTCAAGGTTACTTTGGCTATTCGAGGTTTTTTGTATTTCCATACAAATTGTGAAATTATTTGTTCTAGTTCTGTGAAAAATCCCGTTGGTAGTTTGATAGGGATTGCATTGAATCTATAGATTGCTTTGGGTAGTATAGCCATTTTGACAATATTGATTCTTCCAATCCATGAACACGGTATATTTCTCCATCTGTTTGTGTCCTCTTTGATTTCTTTCATCAGTGTTTTCTAGTTTTCTATGTATAGGTCTTTTGTTTCTTTAGGTAGATATACTCCTAAGTATTTTATTGTTTTTGTTGCAATGGTGAATGGTATTGTTTCCTTAATTTCTCTTTCTGTTTTCTCATTGTTAGTGTATAGGAATGCAAGAGATTTCTGTGTGTAAATTTTACATCCTGCAACTTTACTGTATTCGTTGATTAGCTCTAGTAATTTTCTGGTAGAGTCTTTAGGGTTTTCTATGTAGAGGATCATGTCATCTGCAAACAGAGAGAATTTCACTTCTTCTTTTCCTATCTGGATTCCTTTTACTTCTTTTTCTGCCCTGATTCCTGTGACCAACACTTCCAAAACTATGTTGAATAGTAGTGGTGAGAGTGGGCACCCTTGTCTTGTTCCGGATTTCAGGGGAAATGCTTTCAATTTTTCACCATTGAGGGTGATGCTTGCTGTGTTTTTGTCATATATAGCTTTTATTATGTTGAGGTATGTTCCTTCTATTCCTGCTTTCTGGAGAGTTTTAATCATAAATGGATGTTGAATTTTGTCAAAGGCTTTTTCTGCATCTATTGAGATAATCATATGGTTTTTATCTTTCAATTTGTTAATGTGGTGTATTACATTGATTGATTTGTGGATATTAAAGAATCCTTGCATTCCTGGGATAAAGCCCACTTGGTCATGGTGTATGATTTTTTTAATATGTTGTTGGATTCTGTTTGCTAGAATTTTGTTAAGGATTTTCGCATCTATGTTCATCAGTGATATTGGCCTGTAGTTCTTTTTTTGTGGCATCTTTGTCTGGTTTTGGAATTAGGGTGATGGTGGCCTCATAGAATGAGTTTGGAAGTTTACCTTCTGCAATTTTCTGGAAGAGTTTGAGTAAGATAGGTGTTAGCTCTTCTCTAAATTTTTGGTAGAATTCAGCTGTGAAGCCATCTGGTCCTGGGCTTTTGTTTGATGGAAGATTTCTGATTACAGTTTCGATTTCCTTGCTTGTGATGGGTTTGTTAAGATCTTTTCTTTCTTCCTAGTTCAGTTTTGGAAAGTTATACTTCTCTAAGAACTTGTCCATTTCTTCCAAGTTGTCCCTTTTATTGGCATAGAGCTGCTGGTAGTAGTCTCTTATGATCCTTTGTATTTCAGTGTTGTCTGTTGTGATCTCTCCGATTTCGTTTCTAATTTTGTTAATTTGGTTCTTCTCCCTTTGTTTCTTAATGAGTCTTGCTAATGGTTTGTCAATTTTGTTTATTTTTTAAAAAAACCAGCTTTTAGCTTTGTTGATTTTTGCTATGGTCTCTTTAGTTTCTTTTGCATTTATTTCTGCCCTAATTTTTAAGATTTCTTTCCTTCTACTAACCCTGGGGTTCTTCATTTCTTCCTTCTCTAGTTGCTTTAGGTGTAGAGTTACGTTATTTATTTGACTTTTTTCTTGTTTCTTGAGGCAGGCCTGTAATGCTATGACTCTTCCCCTTAGCACTGCTTTTACAGTGTCCCATAGGTTTTGGGTTGTTGTGTTTTCATTTTCATTCATTTCTATGCATGTTTTGATTTCTTTTTTGATTTCTTCTATGATTTGTTGGTTATTCAGAAGCGTGTTGTTTAGCCTCCATATGTTTGAATTTTTAATAATTTTTTTCCTGTAATTGAGATCTAATCTTACTGCACTGTGGTCAGAAAAGATGACTGGAATGATTTCAATCTTTTTGAATTTACCAAGATTAGATTTATGGCCCAGGATGTGATCTATTCTGGAGAAGGTTCCGTGTGCACTTGAGAAAAAGGTGAAGTTGATTGTTTTGGGGTGAAACGTCCTATAGATGTCAATTAGGTCTAGCTGGTCCATTGTGTCCTTTAAAGTTTGTGTTTCCTTGTTAATTTTCTGTTTAGTTGATCTATCCATAGTTGTGAGTGGGGCATTGAAGTCTCCCACTATTATTGTGTTACTATTAATTTCCTCTTTCATACTCGTTAGTGTTTGCCTTACATATTGTGGTGCTCCTATGTTGGGTGCATATATATTTATAATTGTTATATCTTCTTCTTGGATTGATCCTTTGATCATTATGTAGTGTCCATCTTTGTCTCTTTTCACAGCCTTTATTTGAAAGTCTATTTTATCTGGTATGAGTATTGCGACTCCTGCTTTCTTTTGGTCTCTGTTTGCGTGGAATATTTTTTTCCAGCCCTTCACTTTTAGTCTGTATGTGTCCCTTGTTTTGAGGTGGGTCTCTTGTAGACAGCATATATAGGGGTCTTGCTTTTGTATCCATTCAGCCAGTCTTTGTCTTTTGGTTGGGGCATTCAACCCATTTACATTTAAGGTAATTATTGATAGGTATGGTCCCGTTGCCATTTATTTTGTTGTTTGGGGTTCACGTTTATACCACCTTTCTGTGTTTCCTGTCTAGAGAAGATCCTTTAGTATTTGTTGAAGAGCTGGTTTGGTGGTGCTGAATTATCTCAGCTTTTGCTTATCTGTAAAGCTTTTGAATTCTCCTTCATATCTGAATGAGATCCTTGCTGGGTAGAGTAATCTAGGTTGTAGGTTATTCTCTTTCATTACTTTAAGTATGTCCTGCCATTCCCTTCTGGCCTGAAGGGTTTCTATTGACAGATCAGCTGTTATCCTTATGGGAATCCCTTTGTGTGTTATTTGTTGTTTCTCCCTTGCTGCTTTTAATATTTGTTCTTTGTGTTTGATCTTTGTTAATTTGATTAGTATGTGTCTTGGGGTGTTTCGCCTTGGGTTTATCCTATTTGGGACTCTCTGGGTTTCTTGGACTTGGGTGGCTATTTCCTTCCCCATTTTAGGGAAGTTTTCAGCTATTATCTCCTCGAGTAACTTCTCATGGCCTTTCTTTTTGTCTTCTTCTTCTGGGACTCCTATGATTCGAATGTTGGGGCGTTTCACATTGTCCCAGAGGTCCCTGAGGTTGTCCTCATTTCTTTTGATTCTTTTTTCCTCTCTGCTTCATTTATTTCCAGCATTTTATCTTCTAACTCACTTATCCTATCTTCTGTCTCTGTTATTCTACTCATGGTTCCCTCCAGAGTGTTTTTGATCTCATTTATTGCATTATTGTTTTTAATTGACTCTTTTTTATTTCTTCTAGGTCTTTATTAAACATTTCTTGCATCTTCTCAATCTTTGTCTCCAGGCTATTTATCTGTAACTCCATTTTGTTTTCAAGATTTTGGATCATTTTTATTATCATTATTCTAAATTCTTTTTCAGGTAGATTCCCTATCTCCTCCTCTTTTGTTTGACTTGGTGGGCTTTTTTCATGTTCCTTTAGCTGTTGGGTATTTCTCTGCCTTTTCATCGTGTTTAGATTGCTGTGTCTGGAGTGGGCTTTCTGTATTCTTGTGGTCTGTGGTTCCTTTTCATTGTGGAGGTTTCACCCTGTGGGTGGGGTTGGACGGTTGGCTTGTCAAGGTTTCCTGGTTAGGGAAGCTTGTGTCAGCGTTCTGGTGCATGGAATTGGATTTCTTCTCTCTGGAGTGTAATGGAGTGTCCATTAATGAGTTTTGCGATGGGTCTATGTGTTAGGTGTGACTTTGGACAGCCTGTATGTTGACGCTCAGGTCTATGTTCCTGCATTGCTAAAGAATTTGCGTGGTATGTCTTGTACTGGAGCTTATTGGCTCTTGGGTGGTGGTTGGTTTTGGTGTAGGTATGGAGGCTTTTGGATGGTCTCTTATTCCTTAATGTTCTGTGTAGTCAGAAGTTTTCTGGTTTTCTCAGGTTTTGGGCTTAAGTCTCCTGCCTCTGGATTTCAGTTTTATTCTTCCAATAGTCTCAAGACTTCTCCAACTATACAGCACTGATAATAAAACTTCTAGGGTAATGGTGAAAAGATTCTCCACCGTGAGAGACAACCAGAGAGGTTAACAGAGTTACATAAAGAATAGGAGAGGGAGGAAGGAGATAGATGTGAGCAGGAGGAGAAAAAGGGGACTCAAGAGGAGAGAGAGATCTACGCAGTTATCTGTTCCCAAAGTGTTCTCCATAGCCCAGACACCCACAAAGATTCACAGAGTTGGACTGGGAAGAGAAGGGGAAAGGAGGAAATACAGGTGTTCTGAGGTAGAAAACAGAGAGTCAAAAGTGGGAGAGTAATCACCACACTCCTGAATAGAAATGGGAACTGAATATTGGATTCTTAAATGTCCAAAATTTATATCACATACTGAAAAACAAAGACTAAAAATCTAGTGTAGAGGTTAGACTCTTTGAAATACAATATTTAAAAACAAACACACAAAAAATTCAGAAATGTATATGAAGTTCGGTTTCAAAATAGGGTTTCTCTCTCTCTCTCTTTTTTTTTTTGGCAAGGTTATAGTGAAATGAAAATGAGAATTAAGGAATAATAGAGGAGTATTAGAGGACTTTAAAAGGAAATAGGAGAGAAAAAGAAAAAAAAAGAAAAAAAATATTTTTTTTTCCTAATTAAAAAAATTGTAAAAATATATGAAAATGAAAGTTGAGGAGTAATGGGGGAGTAATATTAAAAGAAAATAAAAGAGAAAAAAATAAAAAATAAAAAAAATTAAAAAAATTTTTTTTAAATTAAAAAAAAAACACATATATATCTAGGAATTTCTCTGGAGTTGTTGCGGTCAGTGTAGGTTCAGTTCAATTTCAGATAGCTTCTCTTTCCAGCTTATACTTCTCGATATCTATGGGCCCCTTCCGGTGTAGTCGGTGTTACCTTCAGGGATTTTAATCTGTTGCACCGGTCCTTTCTGAAGAGGTTCCTTTTGTTTATTTGACTTCTGTTTGCTTCTCTTTGGTGTCTAATTTCCGCCCTGACACAGGCGGGCGGAGGTGATCTCTTATTTAGGTTCGCTAGTTCAGTTCAGTCCTGCTACGGGGAGGGCGGGGCGCTGCAGACAGATACCGCTCTGTGTGGATAGCACTCACCGTGTCCCGGCCACACTGGGTTTGCCCCGCTCACGGGTGTCAGTGCTTTCCATGTCTACACTGCTCAGGCTCCCGGCTGCTCTAGATGGAGCGGGCCCTGCGTTGAGTGCGCTTCCAGTTTTCGGGTACTCCACAAAAGCGCAAATTCACTCTCCCCGGGTGCAGCGCGCCTTTTCCCTCCGCGTTGAGCGGCCCAGGCAGCCAGAGGCTTGGGCGCACTCTCCCCGGGTACGGCGCGCTTTTTCCCTCTGCGGCCCCAGCGCGCGCCGCCAGTCGGGTCTCAGGAAGTCTTTAGATAGGAACCTGGGGCCTGTTTGCAGTGTGGGAGGGGGTGGCTTCTCAGGGGCTGAGTTTGCCCTTTTCCCCTCCCCCCTGCCTCCTACCTCCAGCGGGGATGGGCCGGCTCTTCTCTGGAGTTTCTCAGTCCCTTTGTTTTGCGAACCGCCGGCAGTGTGTTCGGGCCGGTTAATTTTGTCCCTTGCTATCCCACAGTTTAAAAAAGCTCCCTCCAATTGCTCTCAGGGTCTTCGGGCCGGTCCCTACCCTAAACAATGCCACCCGCTCCTCTCCGTTCCGCCCCCGCTTGTTGCTGGCGGGTGCGGGCATCTGGGGTACTTTTCTGCTGGGAGTTGCTTTTAGGCACGTAATCTGTGGGCCTTATTTAATTTTTCCTCCCAGTTAGATTGCCGAAAACTTCCCCGAGTCCCGCCAGTGCGAGGGTTTCCTGGTGCTTGGAAACTTCCCCTATTAAGACTCCCTTCCCGGGACGGGTCTCCATCCGTAGCTCTTTTGTCTCCCTTTTTATCTTTTATATTTTGTCCTACCTCCCTTTGAAGACAATGGGCTGCTTTTCTGGGCACCTGATGTCCTCTGCTAGCAATCAGAAGTTGTTTTGTGAAATTTGCTCAGCGTTCAAATGTTCTTTCGATGAATTTGTAGGGGAGAAAGTGGTCTCCCCATCCTATTCCTCCGCCATCTTGGCTCCTCCTTGCTGTTTGTTTTTTAAAGGATTGTCTTTTTTAAAATCCCCAATCACCTTAAATAAGAGTTAAACATTACCATTCTTACCCAAAAGGAGGCAGAAGCCCAGAGAGAGATATAAAAGCTGAAGCAGGAGTGGGATGGGTGGCGGCCAAGGGCAGAGCCAGGCAGCAGGTACGCTGGGAAGAGGGAGGGCTGCCCTGGGACCCTGGGTTGGAAGCTGACGAAGGAGCTCCTGGTCTCCTCTGACAAATGCTTGCCCTGTTCTCTTGCATTTGTGTCTCTCCTCCTTCTTCCTTAGAGCTTGAGGCTGAGTGTGGGAGAGGGGGTCGGTGGTGCGGGTCCTGGTGGACCCCTTGGGGATACTTGGGGTGGGGGGGCGCTTCAGAAAATTCACAGCCACCCACTAACTGGACTCAGGGGACTGGCTGGCTGCAGTGGGGAGTGAGGCTGCGGCCTCGTGTCTGCAGAGATAGTGGTCCAGGATATGCTTCCACTCCTCGTTCACCCCCACTGGTAACAAACTGGCTCTGGCATTTCTCGCTTTCCTGCCTCCAAACAGCTCACCCCACAGGAGCACACACCAGCAGGTCCCAGAAACCTCCCCCTGTACCCCAGAAATCCTCACCCAGATTCCGTGCCAGTTCATGGTGCCGCCTCTCCCCCCTCAGTCATGTCCCTCTGTCCCTGGACTTTGGGCTCTTGGTCCTGGGCTGGAACTGCACTTTCTGTCCCTGGCCTCTAGGCTTTTGCCTACTTGGGACATCCACGTTCCACCCTCCCTGCTGGTGGAGACCTGTACATCCTCAGTGTGTTTCCTAGGATTATTTTCTGTTAAACTAATCTTCTTGTACTTGAATGCCCAGTTGTGTCCGACTCTTCGTGACCCCATGGGCTGTAGCCCATGGGATTTTCCAGGCAAAAATCCTGGAGTGGGTTGCCATTTCCTTATCCAGGGGATTTTCCAGACCCAGGGATCGA
Source organism: Odocoileus virginianus (assembly GCF_023699985.2). Lineage (NCBI taxonomy): Eukaryota > Metazoa > Chordata > Mammalia > Artiodactyla > Cervidae > Odocoileus > Odocoileus virginianus. Next base: position 16,135,647 of record NC_069695.1, on the reverse strand, counting down.
ACCCACCTCTCCTGCATCTCCTGCATTGGCAGGCAGGTTCTTTACCACTGAAGATGGGAAGCCCCAGTCTTCTTGCTGACCTCACAAATTCTGAGTCAGGTCAATTAAATCTGTGGCCCAGGAGGACCTCACCAACATTAGTGCCACCATCGTGATCCCTGGGTTGGGCAGGCCAGGTAGGGGGAACCTTAGGCCTTGAACAAGTAGGATCTTCTCCTGTTTGCTGGTGGCTCAGGTGGTAAAGAATCTGCCTGCAATGATGGACCCAGGTTCAATCTCTGGGTTGGGAAGATCCCCTGAAGAAGGGAACAGCTACCCATTCCACTTGCCTGGAGAATCCCATGGACAGAGGAGCCTGGTGGGCTATAATCCATAGGGTCGCAAAGAGCCAGAGGGGACTAACAGACTAGCACTTTTCCCTTTCCTATTTAAGAGGGAGACTCTGTACATGTTATCACTACATGTTATTACAGTATTTGCTTTATGAAGCACTTAATGACTTAGAAAAACACTCAAGATATTTTAGATAAAAAGGAATGAAGGCTATGAATCATTTTTTATGGAAAGAATCTACCTTACACACCCCCATAAGCATATTCATGCCTGCACCTACATTGTCCCCACACTACACAGGCATGTCCCAGCCATCTGGCCTGTACCACATCTACATCCACATCGCTTCCTGCACCCCCATCTACACTCACATCAGCACCCACACTGCTGTCCACATCTCTTTGTAGAACTAGTAGGTGCTGCCCAAGCTGCCCCCATTCCCTGTTGGACACACTTTTCTAGCTTCCTCTGCATGTGGAAGCAGCCATGTGTCCTGTATAGCCAGTGACATGTGGGCAGGTTACCTACAAGCTTACTTCTCAGAACCTCTTTCTTCTCTTCTCAGATGCCAAACGCTGAGGAACCAGGGAAGGACTCCAAGTCCCAGGGTGTGATGGAGCCACTGGATTGGAAGGCTGGGTTCTAGAATGAGCTGCTTGGGTGCAGCAGGTGAGTTGAGGGGGGTATGCATGTGTCTGCTCCCCACATGGCTCTGACGTGAAGTTCTGAGGCTCCTCTGTGTAGAAAACCGCCCCCGAGTTGCTCTACAGACGTGAAGGATAGTGGAGGCGTCGAGGGACAGAGATGCTGCGAGCGCGGCTGGTGTCTGTCTTCCTGCGGCCTCCCACTCTACCTCCCTAGCTGGTGCCAGTGCCGCAGGGAAAGGAGGCGGCAGAGCGGCCCACCAAAGCCACGCGCCCTGTTCTTGGGACCTGGGCCCAGCGCAGACACCCTGGTTGCGGGTGCGGACCGGTGTGCTGGACCCAGGTGATCAAGCGCCAGCGCCTGGCCAGGCCCCCCGAGGCGCCTCCCACTCGCCGGACGAGCAGCCGGTTGTTCCCGGAAGAGCCCGGAGATACTCAGAGAACTACTATTTTCTGTTTTTTTTTTTTTTTTTTTATGTTTACTTAAAGACTTCTGGGTTGGTTTCATCCGGAAACATGCTTGATATGTTTGGACTCCTGAAGGTAAGATGAGGCGGCTGGGAACTTTCTACCAGTGCGGATGAACTAAGTTGTTTTCACCGCTGTGACTCACCAGCTATGTACTGAGCGCTTGCTTCTCCGCTCCGCTTGTTTCTTGCTTTCTGTGTTCTCTGCTAGAGCTGAAAATGGAGAACCAGAGAGAGGTGCCAAAGCACTGATTTTTTTTTTTTTCCATTTATTTTTATTAGTTGGAGGCTAATTACTTTACAACATTGCAGTGGTTTTTGTCATACATTGAAATGAATTAGCCACGGATTTACATGCATTCCCCATCCCGGTCCCCCTTCCCACCTCCCTCTCCACCTGATCCCTCTGGGTCTTCCCAGTGCACCAGGCCCGAGCACTTGTCTCCTGCATCCAACCTGGGCTGGTGATCTGTTTCACCCTAGATAATATACATGTTTCGATGCTGTTCTCTTGAAACATCCCACCCTCGCCTTCTCCCACAGAGTCCACAAGTCTGTTCTATACATCTGAGTCTCTTTTTCTGTTTTGCATATGGGGTTATCATTACCATCTTTCTAAATTCCATATATATGTGTTAGTATACTGTAATGGTCTTTATCTTTCTGGCTTACTTCGCTCTGTATAATGGGCTCCAGTTTCATCCATCTCATTAGAACTGATTCAAATGAATTCTTTTTAATGGCCGAGTAATATTCCATGGTGTATATGTCCCACAGCTTCCTCATCCATTCGTCTGCTGATGGGTATCTAGGTTGCTTCCATGTCCTGGCTATTATAAACAGCAAAGCACTGATTTTTAGGCAACTCTTTGTTATTATTATTGGTTCACTCCCAGACTTTTAGCTTATAGTGGGTAAAGAATCTGCCTGCAATGCAGGAGAACCGGGTTCGATTCCGGGGTCGGGAAGATGCCCTGGCGGAGGAAATGACAAGCCACTCCCTATTCTTGCCTGGAGAATCCCATGGACAGAGGAGCCTGGCGGGCTACAGTCTGTGGGGTCGCAAGAGTCGGAAACGACTTAGACTAAACTACTCCTCCTCCTCCTTCTCCTCAGGCTTTGAAGTTAGAGATGTAGAAAACATTGATTAAGAAGATCCTGAATCATCTGTTTTCTTTCATGCCGACTATCCCTGCCTTCCCCCCACCCCCACCCCATCCTTAAAGTGGTAGAAACCTTTCTTTCACAGGAAATACATGAGAAGTCAGTACACCAGATAGGAGGGTAGCATTCCTGCCTGTCCCCCTCCCCTATGCCAAGTTCCTGGGTGAGGAGAACACAGTTTTTTAAAATGTGACAAAGAAGGTCAAAGAAGGTCAAAGATTGAACATACTCCCTTGAATTTATAGGAAAAAAAAACAATAGCAAAAAAGCAATCCAGAGAAAGCTGGTCTCCCTGGGGTCCAAATGGCGCTGAGAGGAAACCTGGGCTGGACGACAGGACTCCACACCTGTCGCCCACCAACCCTAAGCCCGCATTTGCTCAGCAACGGTTCCCTGAACTTCAATATTCTCATCTCTAAGGTAAATGCAGTTTCTTACGCTGTAGAATAGTTTCTCCTCTGTCAGTGTGCTGCTGCTGCTAAGTCGCTTCAGTCGTGTCCGACTCTATGTGACCCCATAGACGGCAGCCCACCAGGCTCCCCGGTCCGTGGGATTCTCCAGGCAAGAACACTGGAGTGGGTTGCCATTTCCTTCAATGCATGAAAGTGAAAAGTGAAAGTGAAGTCGCTCAGTCGTGTCAGACTCTTAGTGACCTCATGGACTGCAGCCCACCAGGCTTCTCCATCCATGGGATTTTCCAGGCAAGAGTACTGGAGTGGGGTGCCATTGCCTTCTCCTTCTGTCAGTGTAGGTGTGTAAATACAGTAAAACCTGAAAGAATTTGATACATAGAAAACTCTGAAGTGATGGGCATTATAGCAAGGATTCCAGACACAGCTGTTCATCAGCAAATGACCTGGTGAGGTCCAGTTAGCCCAGGTTTGGCATTCAGAGAGCAGGAAGGCAGGGACAGACAGACGATGTGTGTCCCAGAGAAAACTAGTGGCTTTCTTCCCAGTTCCGAGCAGTCTGTGGATTTTAAGCAGACGTTTCTCCTCATGGGTCCAGTGTAGTGAGTGGGTGGGATGAATTGGTGATTGTGACCGCCGCTTTCCCTGCAGAGAGCAGAGCAAGCAGCCAGGGGAGGGAAGAGCGTCTGCAGTGGGCCTCACACAGGGGCCAGGGATAAGGGATAATTGCAGCTGGTGTTTAGGTGAGTCATCCAAGGGGAAAGCCGAAGAGACGAGGTACGGAAGACAGCCTGCTCACTGGATGACCTTTGCTGTAAATGTCAGCCAGAAAATTCTATCAGATCAATAGTGGTGGTAATAATGGTTTTTGAAAGGAATGAGAAGGGATTTCATTGCCAGAAGTGGCTTGCCTGTCTTGTTTGAATGGGAGGCCTTGAGACCCAGAGGTTGATGAAGGGGTGTTGTGGCTTCGATGTGGGCCTGGGTGCCTGTCCTCTGGCCTCGCAGGTGGCAAGGGTGGGGAACACCATCACAGCTTCCTGGCAGAGGTGGGATCCCAAGCCCCTTTGGGCCACTCTGCTGGGGCTTCTGGGAAATGATGGCTGATTCTCAGTGAGAGTGAAGTGGGTTGGCAGGGGTTGAGCAGGGAACAGAATCAGACGCAGGTGTCCTGCAGGGACTGACAATTGAAGTTATGGGCAAGCCACAGGGACACAGACCAGAGGGCCCAGGATGTCAGTTGGCTCTAGCTAAGCTCAGTGGGCAGATGCCCTCCTCCATGATTCCCTGAAACCTGCTGGGAGGAGGCAGGGCCCAGGCATGAACCCAGAGAGTCTGGTGGTGCAATGATGGATAAAGCAGTGAATTGAAACAAATCTGTCTGCAAAGAACCATATTAAATGGTTACACTGGGTATATTAGACAGTAAGCATGGAAATCATGCAATTAGAAATTAAAGCTAGTTAAAAAAATAAAATTATAATTTCGACATCTGAGTATTGTGAAATATAACTGTGAAATACTGGATCCATGAGGCAGAAAACTCTAGAGGAGAAGGAAAATCTATTGTATATATCCCTATTTTTACTCCTTCCATTTTTCTTCCTTCTAGATTTCCAGGATTCCCTATTTTATCATTTCCTTCTGTTTAGAGAACTTCAGCCATTATTCCAGATTTACTGGTGACAAATTGTCTCAGTTTTCCTTAGATGGAGACTGTGTTGATTTTGCCTTCATTCCTAAAGGATATTTTTGCTGGATGTAGGGTTCTGGGCTGAGAGTTTCTCCCCTCCCTCCCCCAACCCCAACAGTTAAAAATTATTGTGCTGTTCCTTTTGACCTCTAACTTTTTCTGGTTAGTAATTCTTATCACTCAAATTGGTTTTTTCCCTAATAGGTGAAATATTTCTCCCTTGCTGCTTTCAAGACCTTCCTCCTTTTCTTTTCTCCTTCTTTCCTTCCGTCTTCTTCCATCCTCCCTCCCTCCCTTCCTTCTGCCTTTAGTTTTATAGAAGATTGACTGTGATTTGTCTTGGTGTGGGTTTCTTTAGATTTATCTTATTTGGGATTTGCTCTACTTCTTGAATCTGTTGACTTACGTGTTTTGTTACATAGGGAGTTTTCATCCATTATTTTTCAAGCACTTCTCAGCCCCCCCTTTTTTCCTCCTTTTCCAGTTCTTTGACATAAATGTTAGATCTTTTACTATGGCCCCACAAGTCTCTGAGGCTCTGTTCACTTATTTTCAGTCTATTTTTTTCTCTTGTTCAGATTGGTTAATTTCTATTTTTCTATATTAAAGTTATCAGGTTTTTTCTCCTATCTCTTAGAGTCTACTGTTGGGTTCATCTTGTTGAGCTTTTAAAAAATTTGGTTATTTTACTTTTCAGTTCTAAAAATTTCATATGATTCTTTATGTATTTTTTTGTGTGTGGGTGGAATTTTTTTTCATTTGTTTCAAATGTATTTGCAATTCATTATTGAAGTAGTTTTATGACTGCTTTAATATATTTTAAAAATAATTGTAACATCTCTTAACATCTGTTGATTATCTTTTTTTTCACTCAAATTGAGGTTTCATGGTTCTTGGGATGATGAGTGATTGGAATTGAAACCTGGATATTTTGGGTATTATTTTATGTGATTTTAAAAATTTTATGTAAATCTTCTGGCGTAAATAAGTATTGAGCTTGAATATCTGGTTTTCTCTAATGCTGCCACCAAGGAAAGAGGAGAGGCCCTGTCTCCAGGTGATGGTAGAATTCCAGGTTCTTCACTTAGCTTCCCCTGACCTAGGGAGAGCCTTCTATTTATTCTGGGTGTGGGTAAGAGTTTTGATTCCAATGATGCCACCCTGGGATGTATGTGTAGAGTGTCTCATTAGTGCCCCTTACGTGGTATCTGAGAATACCAAGTTATGGGGCAGGTTGCCTCATTACTAATGGGCAGTGGTGAATGTCTACAGTAGGCCTACTCTGATGCCACTTTCCTGATGCTTGATGAGGAGTAGTCCAGGATGCCTGTGTGATCGCCACAGGGGAGAGGACGGAGGCTCTTTATTGCCTGGTAGGGGTAAAATCTCTGGCTCAAACTTTTTTTTCTGTTTTTTTTCGCTTGAGTAGACCAGATATTACCTAAATTTCCCTTCATGCTAGCCTGTCCTCTTCCTTGTCCTTTGACTAGAGAGATCAGGCCTTTGTGGATATGTATGTGTATGTTGGTCCTATGACCACTGGAACTTTCAAGTTGCTAGCTTCAGCTCACATCTGGGAATTTCAGGGCAGAGAGAACAACCTGGGAACCCATCATTGTGCTGTTCATTGGGTCCCAACAATATCTAGTTGACTTGTTTTCTCACCATCTTTCAGAATTGTATGTTTGTATTATGCTTCACTTCTAGTGGTTTTAGTTGTAGTTAGCAGAAGGAACGAGGAAAAGTACATCTACTCTATTTTCCCAGAATGAGAACTCTATAGCATGCTCATTTCTATGGCATCTCACTTTTTATCTTGTAATATTTTTTCTTATGGTTTGTTTTTCTAGTTTGATTGCTCCTTTCTATGCTTATTCTTTACATGGTATGTTTCTATCCATCTTCTTTTAACATACATGTGTTTGTAAATTAAAGAGACTCTCTTTTTATTAGACTATAATTGTGTTTTACTTTTTATATGTTCTGGTCACCTCTGCCTTTTAATGGATATGGCTAGTTCATTAATATTTAGTATAATTACTGATTTTTTTTTTCTGGCTTTTTTTTTTTCATTTATTTTTATTAGTTGGTGGCTAATTACTTCACAACATTGCAGTGGGTTTTGTCATACATTGACATGATCAGCCATGGAGTTACATGTATTCCCCATCCCGATCCCCCCTCCCACCTCCCTCTCAACCCTATTCCTCTGGGTCTTCCCGGTGCACCAGGCCCGAGCACTTGTCTCACCCATCCCGCCTGGGCTGGTGATCTGTTTCACTATAGATAATATACATGCTGTTCTCTCGAAACATCCCACCCTTGCCTTCTCCCACAGAGTCCAAAAGTCTGTTCTGTACATCTGTGTCTCATTTTCTGTTTTGCATATAGGATTATCATTACCATCTTTCTAAATTCCATATATATGTGTTAGTATGCTGTAATGTTCTTTATCTTTCTGGCTTACTTCACTCTGTATAATGGGCTCCAGTTTCATCCATCTCATTAGAATTGATTCAAATGAATTCTTTTTATTGGCTGAGTAATATTCCATGGTATATATGTACCACAGCTTTCTTATCCATTCATCTGCTGATGGGCATCTAGGTTGCTTCCTACTGATATGTTTTTAATCAATATTACCATTTAAAGATTTTATGTTCATTCTTTTTGTTTTCTTCCACTGCTCTTCCTTTTGCATCTTCTTTTGGATTATTGAGTATTTTTAAGTGAATTTCATTTTAATTTCTTTATTCACTTTTTAGCTCTATTTGGATTATTTTTTCAGTAGTTCACTTAGGGATTAAATACACATCTTTAGCTTCTAACAATATATTTAGAGCTAATGTCGGAGAAGGCAATGGCAACCCACTCCAGTGTTCTTGCCTGGAAAATCCCATGGACAGAGAAGCCTGGTGGGCTGCCATCTATGGGGTCGCATAGAGTCGGACACGACTGAAGCGACTTAGCAGCAGCAGCAGCAGCAGAGCTAATGTAGTATCATTTTAGAGAAATGTAGCAGCCTTGCAACTGTAGAAGTCCATCTACCACCCCAATCCTTTATGTCATAGCTATCCTATGTATTCTATTCATATATAAGTCTGGCAAGAAAATGTTATATAAGCTTTCCTCTAAACAGTCATGTATATGTTAAGTAAACTAAGAGAAAGTTGTTATTTATATTTACTCACACAATTGCAATTGCAAGTGTTCTTCATTCCTTCTTGAAGTAATGTACTCCCCCTGATATAAGTTCCCTGTACTCTGAAGAATTTCTTTTGGCAATTCTTATAGTGCATTTCTGTTGTTGAAAAATTCTCTAAAGTTTGTTTTACTTGAAAATGTCTGTGTTTTTCCTTCATTTTTCTTTTCTTTTTCTTTTTTTTTGCTTTTTTCCTTCATTTTTAAAAGAAATTATTTACTTTTATTTTATTTTTGGCTGTGCTGGATCTTTGGTGCTGCGTGCAGGATTTCTTTGGTTGCAGTGAGAGGGAGCTACTCTTGGATGTGATGTGTGGGCTTCTCATTGCGGTGGCTTCTCTTGTTGTGAAGCATGGGTTTAGTTGCTCCTTGGCATCTGGAATCTTCCCGGACCAATCCCTGGACCCATGTGCCCTGCATTGACAGATAGATTCTTTTTTTTTAATTTTTGACCTTTAATTGGAGGATAATTGCTTTGCAGTGTTGTGTTGGTTTCTGCCGTTCATCAACATGAATCAGCCATAGGTATATATATGCTCCTTTCCTCTTGAACCTCCCTCCCATCTCCCATCCCATCTCTCGGTTGTCACAGAACACTGGGTTGAGCTCCCCGCATCACACAGTGAATTTCCACTGGCTATCTAACTTTACATATGGTAATGAATATGTCTCTATGCTACTCCCTCAATTTGTCTCACCCTCTCCTTCCCCCGCTGTGTGCACAAGCCTGGCAGGCCGATTCTTATCCACTGTACCACCAGGGAAGTCCCCTTCATTCTTAAAGAATCTTTTTACTGGGTATACACTACTGCATTGGCAGGTTTTTCTTTCGGCACCTATAGGACTTTGTGCAACTCTCCTCCTGCTTTTGTTGTTTCTGATGGTGAGTGTATTGTTATTTGACTCATTGTTCCTCTCTGTGTAATGTGTTCTTTTACTCTGTCTCCTTTGGAGAGGTGTCTCTTCATCTTTACTTTTCAACAGTGTGACTAGGATGCAGCTAGATATGGTTTTCTTAATATCTCTTGTTTGGGTGTGCCGAGCCTCTTGGACATTTAAATTGATGCCTTTTTCCAACTTTGAAAAGTTTTTGGCTGTTATTCAGGTTTTTTTTTGTCTGCCCAGTTCTTTTTCCTCCTCTTGTGGTATTTAAATTACCTATTCTAGACCTTTGGATGTTGTATAACAGGTTCCTAAAGCTCTATTCATGGTTTTACAAACATATTTTTTTTCTTTCTCTTTCTAAATTTGATGATTTCTACTGACACAGTTGTTTTTTCCTGAATTAATTAATTTATTTATGACTGTGCTGGGTCTTTGTTGCTGTGCATGTGCTTTCACTATTTGCTGTATGAGTGGGGGCTACTCTATCCCACTTGTGGTGCATGGCTTCTTACCTTGGTGGCTTCTCTTGTTTCGGAGCAAGGCTCTAGAGTGAGCATGCAGGCTTCAGTAGTTGCAGCATGTGGACTCAGTAGTTGTGACTCGTGGACTCTAGAACGTAGGCTCAGTAGTTGCAGCACATGGATTTAGTTGCCGAAAAGCATGTGGAATCTTCCCAGATCAGGGGTCAAACCCATGTCACCTGCATTGGTGAGTGGATTCTTAACTGCTGGACCACCAGGGAAGTCCTGACATAGTTTCAAGTTTATAAGCTCTTCTGCTGTCATCTCCACTCTACTGCTGAGCCCATCCAGTGAATGTTTCACTTTAGATATTGTATGTTTCATTTCTGAAACTTCATTTTTATTTTTAAAATTGCTATTTCTCTAATGATATTTTCTACCTTTTTGTTCATTCATTGTGCATGTATTTTCCCTTACCCCACTGAACATTGTTTCAGTAGCAGTTATAATGTTTTTGTTGATATTGACAACATCTGAGTCATCAAGGTTTGCTTCTGTTGGTTGAATTTTTCACTGAGTGAGGATAAACTTTCCTAGTATATATATTGATTAATTTTGAATTCAATTCTAGAAATTTTAAGTATTATGTTGTAGAAACTCTGATTTTTTTTATATGCCTCTAAGAATTTTGATGCTTTTGTGTAGTATGCAATTGACTTGCAAACCCTTTATCACCTATAATGCTGAGAGTTCAAATGCCAATTTAGTTCTTCAAACCTTAATGCAAGCTGTGTTGAGTCTGCCGTCTACATGCTTGGTTCAGGAGTCAGCCAGAAATTTGGGCAATGTTTGTCCACAAGATTAATGCCTCCTTTTTTCTGGCTTATCCTCTCCAAGACACCTCCCTGCATTTTCTGGCAGCTTTGGTGGCCTTGTACCTCAGGCAAGAAAGATGGTGGACTTTATAAGAGAATTTTAATCACCTTGCACTGCACTGAGGCTCTCACTTTTCATCTCAAAACTAAAAAAATAGAGACTCATCTATGTCTGTCCCTTCCTTTAAGATGTAACTCTTCTCTAAAACTTCCCTGCTTTTGTTCACTTTTTAGAGCCCTGAGTATTTAAAATTGTGTCCAGAATTTATACTGCTAAAGGGTTGGTTTCTAGGAGCCTGCTCCAGCATACCTGTGGAAGTCAAGGCTTTATTTTAAATATGTCTTAGGATGTTTGAAATATTTTTTATTTTTATAAATAAATAAAATTAATAAAAATAACAATTTTAAATTTATTTATTGCAGAGATAGAAATATTTATCTCTGCAATGAATTTGGTCACAACCTAAGATTAAGAATTGTAGCTTAAACTCTCAGATTCCTGTTTAATTATCTGAATGTTAGAAATAATAACAAAAAATAACATGCTGTCATTTAACTGTCCACTCATCAACAAATGTGTTATCATGTATGGTAAGTGCTTTAAATGCATTATCTCATCAAGCCCTCACTAGATCACTCTATAGACTTGGTGTACCCTTACAGAGGTGGAGTCATAGCCCAGTTTATAGATGAAAGAATGGGCTTTGAAGACCTTTAGTATTTTCCCCAGGCATGAATCCAGCTCTTTCCGACTCCAGAAACTGAACTTTTAAGCACTAATCAATGTGCCTGCTAGGACAATTTTTAGGAGTAGAAACTAGTGAAAGCCATACAAAATCATCTGTAAATATAGAGCTGTAGTGACAATGTGTCATGGAAATACTTAGAAGGATGCAAATAGTTGCCAGGAAAGCACACAGGATTCCTAGAACTAGACATTTTCCTTTGCCATGGTTATGTGTACGCTGAAAGCATGGTTTTTAGACCTCAATTCTTGCTAATTGTTATGATGAGTTTAGAGATGGCCTTTTTGATTATAAGTATATTTAAGTATTTGAAATTAGAGAATAGGGGATGTGGGCAGGCCCTTTATAGTGAGAGAATCAGAAGAGGAAGCATTAAGTTGTGCTGTGCTTACTCACTCAGTTGTGTCCGACTCTTTGCAACCCCATGGTGTAGCCCACTAGGCTCCTCTGTCCTTGGGGACTCTCCAGGAAAGAATACTGGAGTGGGTTGCCATGCCCTCCTCCAGGGGATCTTCCCAACCTAGGGATCGAACCCAGGTCTCTGCATTGTGGGTGGATGCTCTACCATCTGAGCCACCAGGGAAGCCCAAGAATACTGGAGTGGGGAGCCTATCCCTTTGCCAGGGGAGCTTCCCAACCCAGGAATTGAACCAGGGTCTTCTGCATCGCAGGCGGATTCTTTACCAGCAGAGCTACCTGGGAAGCCCAAGCACTGAGTTAAGCAGCAGCATTTCTACACTGTGGTCAGAAGGCTCTGCCCACTTGTCCGACACTGGAGTAATAACAACAGTGTGTGTATGTTCAGTCACTCAGTCGTGTCTGACTCTTTGTGACCCCATGGACTGTAGCCCTCCAGGCTCCTCTGTCCATGGGGTTTTCCAGGCAAGAACACTGGAGTGGGTTGCCATTTCCTTCTCCAGGGGATCTTCCCGACCCAGGGATCGAACTCGTGTCTCCTGCATTTCAGGCAGATTCTTTACCAAGGCCCATGATGATAATAGTAATAGCAATGACAGTGACAGTAGACACTAACTTTTATCAAGCATTTAGCATGCTCCACGCATAGTACTAAACTTGTATTTTTTAATTTATTTCTCACAAAATTCTCTGAGACAGGTAGTACTGTGGTCCTTATATAACTGGTGGAATGATGAAATCTCACTGAAGTTAAATATCTTATTCAAGGTTATATAAATAGTACACATGGAGCTGGGATTGGGACTCAGTGATGTGGATTTTGAATCACTCTCACCTCTCGTAACAGTGGTTTTCTATCTGTAAAAGGAAGTTCTTGCCACTTCTAGATATATTCTATGAATTTATTTGATCAGTGTTTTAGCTTTGTTAGTATTGGGACAATTTTCAGTGATCCCAGCACTCCTGGGTTGGATATCATCAAAAAGGCAGGAGGAAGGGACCCCAAGAGGAGTTTTAGCACTCTTCAGTGAGTGCTGCAAGACATCCTGGTTAAAGTCTATATGACATCATAGTCTTATCCAACAAACTCCAGACTGCTAAAACCTACAGAAAACAGTAAAGGATTAAATAGGGACAGATAAAATGAAGACTTTTAACAGATTTAAAGCTCATGGGATTTGTTACCTCAGATATCATATAGCTTCTACTCGCATAAAACTTTCTTAAGGAATTAAATTAGGTACATTTATTAGTATCCCAATGGAAGCAAGAGATACTGTTCTGGAGTCTACTTAATCTTTGTAGGTCCTCCTGCCCTCTGCCCTCCTTATTTTCACAGAGTTCTGGGGAACTTGATCAAAGTCTAACCTGAGATATTAGGGGATATGAAGAAAGATGTACTTTTACTGAACGAGAATATACATGTATTTAGAGTCTCTTAACATACTATCAGAACTTTTAATTACAGTACAAACTGCACTTATATGGATAAAGAAACATACATGTAGATTTGCAAAGAGGAATAACTGGATTAGTTTCTCAGCAATACTTTGCAAATAATAAATCTTAAATATACATGTCAGTAAAATAAACAACAGTTGTTTGCTGTTTCTGTAATAATCATGTTGTAATGTCAGTGGGATATTGTCACCCTGATTGTGAGAATTGCTAGCTACAAACTGTTGCAAGTGTAGTAATATGGATCTGCACAAAATAGGTTTTAAAGATCACTAAATATACATAGAGGAGTAGCTAACTAGATAGCCCACGTAGAATTTCTTTTCCTTTATTTTAAAAAGAATGTTTATGGAATGCACATACCTTTTGTTGTTGCTGCACCATGCAGCTTGCATGATCTTAATTCCCAGACCAGGGGTTGAACCTGGGCCCCAGCAGTAAAAGTACCCAGTCCTAACCCCCTGGACTGACAGGGAATTCCCTGGAAAGCATGTGCCTTGAGTTTTTATTTTTTGGTACTGTTCTCATTTCTCATAAAATTCACTAAAGGTCATTCATGAAACATAAATTAAATTATACCTTTACAGGTAATTTCAAGTATGTAAAAATATAAATCAAAATAAATCTGTTCTAAAACAACATATTCTAGTTTTGTAAATATGTCCATGGTTGCTATAATACATATTGATCTTCATTTGAAGTTTGCAAAGATAGCCCAATTATTAAAAATTTACTAATCTGAGGTACCACATTAATAAATTAAAGGAGGAAAAAATGATCATCTGAAAAAGCATTAAATAAAATTCAATATTTATCATTTTATACTATTTATACTATTTTAAATGATAAAAATACTATTAGGAAAATAGGCAGGAAAAGAACATTTTTAATTTGATAAAAGTTAATTTAAAAAAAGTAAGCATATTAGTGAAATTTTATCTGTTAAAATGAAGAAAAGTATAAGACATTCCTCAGTCTTTGCTTCTTTTCACCTTTGTCCTGGATGTTCTCTCAAGAGAAATAAGAGGAGAAAGGGGTATTGTCATTTATCTGGTGAGGGGGAAGGACCGAAGGATTTCTGGAGGAGGGAGTTGCAGAAGACACTGGGTTTCGCCTTCAAGTGAATTCTTGACCTTTTGGATACCTACCCCAGCAGACTCCCCTTTAACTCTGTGTTTCTCTTCTGCTTCTTAAGCTCCTGCCCTCTCCACACCGAATACTCTACCCATCACCTGACCAGCAGTCATGTTTGTGGCTGGCTTCTCCTCTCTGCAGCTCAGGGAAACTCTGGGGGCCAAGAAGTGCCTCTTCCCAAGACACTGTCCCTCTTGCTGGCTCTTGAACTGCTCAGCTCTGTGTACCTGTAGCTCTGGCCTCTTTGTCTCTTCATCGCTCATCCCTGGAAATTAGTCTGTGACTCAGCAAAGACTTCGGATCAGAATTTGCTTCTTCTTTAAGCTTTGTCTTTAAAAACAGATGAACTTACTACAATTTGTGTTTCTTTTATCCTGCTGTGAATGCCACTTGTCAGTATCTGGCATCTTTCTTGTGGCTCTAGTAGGAGGAAGTTCTTCAGTGATGCTGTCTGCCTCAGACTCATCTGTGGAATGAGGTTAAATGTTTTGCACCAGTCTCTGGCTTGGGTCTCAGTAACAGCTCTGTCTTGAAATGTTGTTTTGGTCTTGGTTTCCCTCATAGTCCAAAAACCTGGTGAACACACCCATTCTCTACTTAGTCCATAAAATGCATTTTGGGACATGTCGACTTTTTTTGTTTACTTCTATGTTTGGACAGGTATGGGCTTCCTCTGTGGTGCAGTGGTAAAGAATCTGCCTGCCAATACAGGAGGCACAAGAGATGCAGGTTCTATCCCTGGGTTGGGAAAATCCCCTGGGGGAGGAAATGGCAACCCCCTCCAGTATTCTTGCCTGGGAATTCCCACAGACAGAGGAGCCTGGTGGTCTGCAGTCCATGGGGTCTCAAAGAGTTGGAAGCCACTGAGTGACCAAGCACACACGCACCAGACAGGTTCACAAGGGTTGGGTATACTTTCTTCATTTTGCCGCAGTTTTCTTCTGGCCTTTATTTATTCCTACATAGAAACCAAATGGATTAAATGTTTATTTCCTCCTTTGAAATTTATGCTCCTAAAACATAAGGAGTTTTAACCAGGAAAATACTTTAAGGCCAGTAGGATGCTGAGTTAGCCAAGAAGACTAACGGAGAAGCTTCCTTTATTATTGGAAACTCAAAGGTGGTTATTTGACTATAAGATGCATCCTGCCTGCTTGTAGAAAGACTGGAGATGGTGCACAGCAAAGCAGGTAGGCAGAAAGGAGAGCGGATGGCAGGCAGGGGCCCTGTGTGGCAACTTATTGGCACCTTTGGCTTACAAAAACCCTGTAGTCCATACCCCGAGTGCTTGTCCTAGCACTTAGGAGAGGCCACCCCGTGATAGGCTAGCTAGTTATCTATAGAAGAACAAACTTTTCCTTAGCTCGGAGTTCTCACATGTGTATTGCTGTATGTGCTTTGTATTCTGGCCTGTTCGGTAATTATTTTGCCTCTTTAAGCTATAGAAGTTGTACCTATAGCAAGGCTGTTCACGTGGAATTAAGCTATTACGACAAGAGTTGGTGGAATTATCCTCATGTGCGCTGGGGAAGGAGAGCTGGAGTCCTAGTGCTGTTGGTCTGTCACGCTGCTCTGTCCCTGACAGTATATCCCCGTGGCTCCTAAAATCAGGGACCAATCATTCTACTGGTACCAGTTGCAGATAACCATCTTTTTGAATGCGACCCTGAGCTCTGGGCTCCGAAAGGCGTATATGAAGGGGTCGATGATGGAGTTACACATGATCAACACACCATTCACCTGGAAGAGGGACATATAGCAGGCACAGTAGGGGTCAGCCGGGCAGAATGTCATCAAGAGGACATGAAGGACAAAGGGTGCCCAACAGAAAATGAAGACTCCGAGCAGGACAGTCAGTGTGACGGCCCCTCTCATGTTGGCTCTGGGAGGGGAGGAGGTCCTCCTGGCGTGGGAGCGGGCCAGCAGGAACATGTGCACGTAGAGGCACAGGATGAAGGCCAGCATCAGCGGGAACAGTGCTGTGAAGGCAATCACCGTGGGGACGTGATGGGAGAAGGTCACGATGGTGATGCCACTGCCCGTGCAGCCTGCCCAGAGGACCGTCAGGACGATGAGGGCGCGATGCCGGGTCACAATGCGGTGGTACTGCAGAGCGTGGAAGATCGTGATGTAACGGTCAGCGGCGATCACAGACAGGCTGCAGATGGAGCCGAGGAGGGAGAGGATGAACAGGGAGTCCACCACATCATCTGCTGTGCTTTCAAAACTGCCTCGAGGCTCGAGGTAACCCATGTTTCTGAACATGATCAGAACATTTTCCAGAATCTTGTACAGGCTGCCCAGCATATCAGAAATAGCCAAGCTGCAGATGAAAAAGTACATGGGTGACTGAAGACTCTTATTCTTGGCCACAGCCAGAAGGACCATCAGGTTCTCCAAAACTCCGACAATGGATACTGTGAAAAATATCTCTTCTGGCAGAATCACAGCAGGACAGTCTGAGTTATTTCTTGCTGTACTGTTGATGTTTTCATACAGATTGAGAATGTGTTTCATCTTTCCTGTGTGCAGTTAAGACAGAAACGTTACTGGAACTTGGCAGGAAACTTGATTGATTCTCCAGAATCTTTTCTTCTTTGTAGTTCTTGCTGAAGACCTGAGGTTAAAAAGTATATGTAGGAATATTAGTTACAAAATAGATCACAAAATAAAAACAAGCCGTGATACCTTTGAGGAAGCTCTGTTGCCTCTGCAAAATACAATGCTGGAATATTTAAATAAGATAATTTATTGGACCCTCATCTTTTAAAAAAATCCTTCCTAAATATATATTTTTAAAGTTGAACTATAGTTGATTTAAAATGTTGTGTCAGTTTCAGGTGTACAGCAAAATGACTCGGTTATATATATGTGTGTATACATATATTTTTGTCAGATTCTTGAATATAATTCCCTGTGCTATGCAGTAGATCTTTATTGTTTATTTTATGCACAGTTAACATATAGCTGTTAATCCCAAACTCCTTTTATCCTTTCTTTCTTTCCTCTTTGGTCACCATAAGTTTGTTTTCTATGTCTGTGAGCCTGTTTCCATTTTGTAAATAAGTTCACTTGTTTCATTTTTTTTTTTTAGATTCCACATATAAGTGATATATTTCTTGCTCTTTCTAACTTAGTTCACTTAGTATGACAGTCTCTATGTCCATCCATGTTGCTGCAAATGACATTATTTCATTCTTTTTTATGGCTGCATAATATTCTTTCTTTCTGTGTGTGTGTGTGTGTGTGTGTGTGTAACACATCTTTTGTGTCCATTCATCTGTCGATGGACACTTAGGTTGCTTCCATGTCTTAGCTCTTGTAAATAGTCCTGCTATGAGGATTAGGGTGCATATTTCTTTTTAAATGAGAGTTTTCACCTTTTCCAGATATATGCCTAGGAGTGGGACTGCTGGATCATATAGCAATTCTATTTTTAATTTTTTAAGGAACCTCCAATTGCCACCAACAGTGTAGCAAATGATTGTGGCTGTAACAACAGTTATGTGGGGTAACTGGCAAATGCTTTTTGCAAAAGGAAAGGGAACATGGGCAACTGTAAAATGAGGTTTTTTTTTTATACTGATTATTGTCTTTGGCCAGAAAATATAAAGGTCTAATTTTCATATTTTTGCAGGGCTCTGAGAGAAAGGAAAAAGCCTTATTATTTTGAAATTCCCCTTACATGCCATCCAGTACTATGCCATGTGCTATGCGTGGCATCTCATTTTAATCCTATTGTCAACAATATAAGGTAGTCCTATTGTCCCCAGTTTGCATCTAAGGAATTGGGGTGGAAAGGCCAAAATACTGGGAGTTAGGATTTAAATCAAGGTCTCTTTGGCTCCAAAGATGAATATCTGCCAAAATAAATCACTTATCTTAGTGTTTCTGTAAGTATTCATCTGATAAATAAATTTTATTGGCTTTAGTAGAAATGAAAATAAAATTTTAAGTTAAAAACCTGTGTATCTGACCAAGTCAGATATAACTGATCAAGTTGTTTTCCCAACTCTCTCTAGAAGATTATATTAAAGAAATTCAGAGGAGAGTGTGGCCCCACAATCCCCTCCTTCAGTTGAGGAGGGAGGCAGATGGCACGAGGCCTTGAGTAAAAGGGCTGCAGGTGTCCTGGAGACAGTCAGCAGCCCACATAGTGCTCTGTCTGCTTTGGGGTTGTTGTATGGCTTCTGGGGAGAACGGCTGGGGAGGAGGGTAACAAGGCTTATTTTTCTGCTGAGTGAATGAGTGGTTTATACCATATGGCTTTTCCAGTTGATGGAGTTTTAGAATTCAGGCTTCAGAAAGAGCCAGTGAGGATCTGAGGTCTGGGTTCCCAAGTGGCCCCTTCCTCTTGAGATTTTAGCAGTGGCTTTCCAAAAGTCACCTCATTCACATAACAAGAGACAACTTGGTTGTTCTCCCCACTTAGAGAGTTCCAGCGATCTTGTGAACTCTGTGCCAGACAAGAGGAGGCAGACCACATGTGTCATCTTATAAATCACAGTGCCACAATGCCACAGGGCTCCTGCCTACATCCCAGCTCAGTGAAGCCCTCTCTCCCTGTTTTTACTAGATGCATGTAACATTTTGATTTAATTTTTGAATAGGTATTACTGTCATATATATTTATACATGTGTACTTGTGTATATGTGTAGATACACGGAAATAATAGTCTCTCTCCTTTCCCTTCATCTTGTGTGCCCCATTACTACTCCTCAAAGAAGTGGCCAGTCTTCTGGAGTCTCTTTATGCCCATAAAACAATAGGAGTGTATACGTCTTCTCCCAGTTGTTAGGGTGAAAGGGAGAGGCAGCAAGAGCAGCAAGCGAGTCTTCAGGCTGTGAGGCAGGTCTGACTCCTGGGGGCAGAGAAGAGGAAGAACGGGGGGCTGAGTAGGCCAAGTCTCTGACCACAGCACAGCTCTGGAAAGTGTTGAGCTGGTCAGTGGAGAGTCGTTGAATCAGTTGCCAGTTAGAGGAGTCCTAGCTCCTGCAGATGTGGACTGAGCCCAGTCCTGGACTGGGGGCAGCCAGAAGGAAACATGCTGGGGACCCAGACACGGAGCACTGTGTTGCAGGGAGAACGCCAATTCTGACTCCGTGTTAGAAACTCTTTCTTTGACTTGCTCTTCGTTGCTTTTATTATAATCATACGCAATGGCTTGCCTGGAGGACCCTGCCCCTCTGCTGGACTGTAAACAAAAGTGCCTTTGTTCAGTTTGTGGAGAGATAGTTTGTCCCTGCCCACCTATGAATAGAAGAGATGAACACACCCCTTCTAAAGACTGGCCATTCCCTTGGAGACGGTTTGCCAGACTGAAGACCCTTTCACTTTACTTCCCCATTGCATCTCCCTCTCTATTCTGCCTTTTGACTTTAGTTCCTCATTGCTTCTGATCTATAAAAGAACCTGACATCCAGACCCCAGTAAGATGCCTATTTTGAGGCACTAGCCTGCCACCTTCTCAGTCTGCCGGCTCACTGATTAAATCTCTCCCTTGCCTCAACCCCTCATCTCTCAGATTCATTGATCTATGGTGTGGCGAGCAGACTGAGCTTGGTCTCAGTAACACTGGGCACCAGTCAGCCCATTTCTGTGGCCAGCACGATACCCGATGCCCTGTGTGTTCAGCGGTCGGTGTATTATATGTAGTGTTTTGTACCTTGTTTCATCTTGGACACTTGCCACAAAGTAGATGGATCACTTTCTTATTCTTTCTGCTCCTCATTTTTCCATTTTTAAAAAAGTTTACCACAAGGTATTCCACTGGGTGGATATGTCCTGAGTTATTTAATCTATGTTTTGATAGCCACTTGGGTGGTTTCAAACATTTTGCTGTATAAAGAATGCTGTAATGAATAATCATATAAGCATAAGATTTCATGTGCCTAGTGAGTTGGATAAGTTCACAGAAAAGGAATTGTTGAGTGAAAGTGTATATGCATCCATATATGCAAAGGTAATGTCAAACTGCCTTCCTGGAGGGTTGCACCAGTTTATATCCTTACCAGTGGTGTCCTGCCCCACGTAGCCTCCTTAATGAAGGAGGATTATTGCCAGTGGAACAGCTGGTAGGTTTTGGCCTACATACTTGCACGTGTGCTGTCGCCTCCCTCTGTGTTACTCTGACATCCTAGCTTGGGCAGGTTCCCTACTGTTCCTGTGCTCTCAGGATGCTTGGGCCTTCTGGTCTTAGCTTCCTACTTCTCTCCCGGGGCCCACAAACACACCAGACCTACCTTCTCCTGATAATGTGGCTGAGAGAGACACCCACCATTTCTTCCCTGGGTACAGTTCAGTTCAGTCGCTCAGTCCTGTCTGACTCTTTGCGACCCTACGGACTGCAGCACGCCAGGCCTCCTTGTCCATCACCAACTTCCAGAGCTTGCTCAAACTCATGCCCATTGAGTTGGTGATGCCACCCAACCATCTCATCCTCTGTCGCCCCCTTCTCCTCCTGCCTTCAATCTTTCCCAGCCTCAGGGTCTTTCGCCAATGAGTCAGTTCTTTCCATCAGGTGGCCAAAGTATTGGAGCTTCAGCTTCAACATCGGTCCTTCCAATGAATATTCAGGACTGATTTCCTTTAGGATGGACTGCTTGGATCTCCTTGCAGTCCAAGGGACTCTCAAGAGTCTTCTTCAACACCACAGTTCAAAATAGTCAATTCTTCTTGGGTACAAACTATCCTTATTTGTATTTCTATTTCTTGGTCTTAAATTCAATAAGAAGATAAAGAGTGGAAAAACTGAGTAGTAAGGCAAGCTAAAGATGACCCAGTAAAAAAAGAAGAGACGAAAAATTGGAAACAACAGTAAAATCTTAAAAACCAACATGTAGGCTAGGTTTTACATAAATTAAAAATAGCCAAAATGAGGGTGTGGTGTGGGAATGGGGCAGGGCGGAGCATGTGGGTTGGTCTGGAAGCTTCCATCTCCCCAGGGGAAGGCTCAACAGCCTTCCCTTCTGCCTGCACCCAACTCCACTGAGCACTGGCAACTCCTGGCAGAAGTCCATGTGGCAGTCAGTAGGAGTATGTGTAACCAGTCAGCTATCTTGCCATGGCAGTTCCCCAGTCACCTTGAGGAGTTGAGTGCCTGCCAGTTCATACCTTCAGTCCCAGAAATATGACTTGAATAGGGCAGAGCACTTTGAAGGACTTCTTATAAAATTGAACAAGTGAACGAAGTGAAAAGATCTGCTTGTTGTGAGGGACATTGTAAGTGATGGAACTCTGCAGTCTGTGTGCCTGGGATCCCTCTCCCTGGTGTCTCCCACTGTATACCCATGTCCACCTTGGGCCCTGAGCTGGTACTTTTAAAATACAAGGACTGTTAATTGCTGTGGACTGGTTTGTGAAGGCTTTGCCTGCTTTCTTATTTGCAACCTTCTGGAATTAATGGAATTAATTTAGACTGATACTAAAATCAGAGAAGTTTTCTCTCCCACTGTACCATTGCTTCTTGTAGAATCACCTGAGGCGCAGAGAACTTTCTATTTGAAATTGCTAGCTCTAGAGCAACAGACTGGTTCCACATTGGGAAAGGAGTACATCAAGGCTGTATATTGTCACCTTGCTTATTTAACTGATATGCAGAGTACATCGTGTGAAATGCCAGACTAGATGAAGCACAAGCTGGAGTCAAGATTGCAGGGAGATATATTCATAACCTCAGATATGCAGATGATGCCACTCATGGCAGAAAGCGAAGATTAACCAAAGAGCCTGTTGATGAAAGTGAAAGAGGAGAGTGAAAAAGCTGGCTTAAAACTCACATTCAAAAAATGAAGATCATGGCATCTGGTCCCATCACTTCATGGAAAACAGGTGAGGAAACAATGGAAACAGTGAAACTTTATTTTCTTGGGCTCTAAAATCACTGCAGATGGTGACTGCAGCTATGAAATTAAAAGACAAGTGGCCTGCTCCTTGGAAGAAAAGCTATGACCAAACTAGACAATAAATTAAAAAGCAGAGATATTATTTTGTCAACAAAGGTTCATCTAGTCAAAGCTATGTTTTTTCCAGTAGTCATATATGGATGTGAGAGTTGGACTATAAAGAAAGCTGAGTGCTGAAGAATTGATGCTTTTGAACTGTGGTATTGGAGAAGACTCTTGAGAGTCCCTTGGACTGCAAGGAGATCCAAGTAGTCAATCCTAAAAGGAAATCAGTCCTGAATATTCATTGGAAGGACTGATGCTGAAGCTGAAGCTCTAATACTTTGGCCACCTGATGTGAAGAGCTGACTCATTGGGAAAGACCCTGATGCTGGGAAAGATTACAGGCAGGAGAAGGGGACAACAGAGGATGAGATGGTTGGATGGCATCACCGACTCAATGGGCATGAGTTTGAGCAAGCTCTGGAAGTTGGTGATGGACAGGGAAGCCTGATGTACTGCAGTCCATGGGGTTGTAAAGAGTCGGACATGAACTGAACTGAACTGAACTCTGGAGTCCAATCAGTATTTAAAAGTATTAAAAGGGAGCAGCAGAACTGAGTTCCTAAGGCAGAAAGGCCTTGGAGACACCTAAACTTGTTAGGTGTGCTGCTGAGAATGTTTTTACTGAGGTTTTTTTTTTTTTTTTTTTTTTTGGGGGGGGGTTGTTTTCCCCATCAGTTGGGAAGAAAGGTCTTTATATTAATTTCATAGCTTTTGCTTCCCCTTCCTCCTTTGAGGTAGCAATAATCTCACCTAGTCTCAACTGTCATTTGGCTGTCCTTACCATTTTTATTTACTTTGGAGTTTGATATAAACATGCTGTTTCACTGGCCAAGGAAAACTCAATTAAATTACTAACAAAGTAGGAGATTTTGAGTTTTATATACACAACTAAATGAGTATTGATTTTTTTTCTCAAATTATATAATACAATGCAAACAAAGATTAAAAGACACAGTCCCTGAAGTGGAAAGGCTGAGCCTGTAGGACATTTAAGTCTGCCACCTTGTTTAACAATATTCCACAGAAGTGGTACACTTTTCTGGTGAGAGAGCTGGATATGTTCATAAGAGTACAGTTGAGGATGCTCACTAGAAGGATTGCCTGGAAAGTGTAAATCTGATCGTGACCGGGTGCTTGACCTCTGGAGGAGTTCAGGGTTTCAGTGATGATATATCTTTGTGTTTTTGCTAATTTATCTTTCTCTTTAAAACAATTTTTAATATTCTTTGAAAATTTCCAATATTCTTGGAAGGGAAATCTGAGAAATAGTGGTGTGTGTGTGTGTTGTGGGGGGGGCAGGGGTTAGAAATGATATATTAAGATCAAACTAAGGTTTGATTTTAGTTAGAGACAAGTGACCTCCTTAGTTCTACTATATCTGGTTTATCCTAAAAATATAAACATTTTGTGAAAGTTAATTTTGTTTTAGTCTAAGAGAAATAATCATCAAAGTCAAGAAAAAGCATCAAAGATATAGATGTCCTTAAACCTTATCCTGTTCAATTCCTACACACACACATGGGAACAAGACTACTTAGTTCAAAGTTCTTGTATTAGGTTTGGGTCATACATGACATTATGTGCAAATAACCCAGCTCAGAGCCATCATGCAATGTGGGCTCCATCAAGGAGCTCTCATTGTCTACAGGATAAAATCCCATTATTAAGTCACTTGGCATTTCAGGCTATCTACACTCTGCTCCAGGCTAATGTTTTCTTGTCATATTCCCCAGTATTCTATGTAGAATCCACATTCCAGCCAGCTCAGGTTTCTTATTGTCTCCAGGAAGTTTAGCACATTTTTGCCTTCCACATTTTTACTACTGTTTTCCTGCTAGAATTCCCCAATCTCTCCTGTGTCTAAATCCTGCTTTTGTTTTAGCCCTAAGTCAAGACCAAACATCTTGAGTGTCTTCACGCCCCTGGCCCATGTGACCACTCTGCTCTCATGTCCTGAAGTGTGTTTTATTCTTGCATTTGGCATGTGGTACCCTCTGCCCATGTGAAAGGTCAGCTTCCAGTGTTTGTGTTATGTCTCCTGAGCAGCAGGTAGCTCTCTGGGGGGCTGGCAGATTCTCCCTCCTCCTCTCTTATCCACTCTAGTGACTCACTGAGATGCCCAGGAACTATTTTTGATGTGTTAGAATGTGAATGTCATCAATCGAATAATCAACAGTTTGTATTTCTAGAAAGATATGTTTGGGAGAGATATATAAAATGTGCAAGGAACAAGAGTTAGTGGTTTTATTTTTTCATTGGCAGACAAAATTTCAGTTAGAATTTGTGGGAAAATGAGCATTTCTGCTAAAGATTAATTTCTTGGTGTCTTTTTATTTGAAGTAGTGCCTGTAAAATGAGCAGCCTCATTCTCCCCTTAGGAAGGGCAGGGGACCCACTTCCCTGGAGTCCAGGAACATGGCTTTATCTGCAGGAGCACGTGAAGGGCCAGAGTTCTCCTAGGCAGTAAAGGCAGGAAATAATGAGACCTTTGGTGCAGGACAGAAAGGAAGAGGCTTTTTCTTAGAAGGGGAAAGTGAGTAGCCTTTGTCAGTAGAAAGGAGTTGAAATCAGACCTCTTATTTGAATGTCGGGAAGGAAGAATTGCCCAACTCTGAGAATGTCTGCTCTCAGTAAGGGAAAGAGACAGTGGACAGTCCTTCTCTTGGAAGAGAGAAGTGAACATCAAATCCAGTTTTGTCCCAGAACTCCAAGGTGGCTAGTGCCCTGGGGTGGCTGTGATGGGGTTAAAAGTGCTGAGGACCACAGGTCATGGTCTGGCAGTCCCTTGAGGCAGGCTGTGCCCAGGTTGTGCTGGGAGCTACGCCCATCTGGGCCAGCTCCCCCTTAAACAGTGGAGCAGTTCCCAATGTCGGCACCAGGTGGCAGTGAGGAGTCCAGACAGCACTAGATGGACGCATGCCAGACTCCTGGCTCAGTTCTAGCGTCCATAAACCCTGGGATTACAGAACATCCAGGGTAGGAGACAGACCAGAGGAAGATACTGGCCTTTTTTCCCTACATAGCAGGTTGATGCTTGAACATATAATCTGAATATTAAGACATGTGACTGTTTCTACCATTACTTTGTGGCGCAACCCATACTGGTTATATGAGGTTCATATTAAGACATGACTTTGAGATATTCAGGATAAAAAGCACTGATCATTCTAATGAGTAAAACTTAGGAAATATACCCTGATCAAAAGTGTAAGCCCCCTCCCCACAAAAAACGAGCAAACAAAAATAGAAAGAAAAAGACAAAAAAATAAGTGTAAGCCCATTGTTATCATTGTAATTTCAGATCCCCAGGTTTCCATTTGGTGCAAATCAAAAGGTGGTCTGGTGAGTTGAGAAAGGCTTCTCCTGGAAACAGGTCAGTCCGTCTTCACTTGAGTACTTGGTACTCCTTTTCATATACGAGAATATACTGATATTGGGTTGGGGTGAAAGTTGGAGGGGGAAAAGAGAAATACATGGTTAAAGCAAGCAGTTTTCTATTAACATTGGAGCCTAACTGACTAATGACACTTGAGACAAGTGAAAAGATGAAAAAAATAGTTAGAAATGAAGGTGTTTGGGGAGGGAGGTGGGAGGGGAGGTTCAGGATGGGGGACACACGTAAACCCATGGCTGATTCATGTCAATGTATGGCAAAAACCACTGCAATATTGTAAAGTAATTAGCCTCCAATTAAAATAAGTTAATAAAAAAGAAATGAAGGTGTTGTGAAAGATAATAATCATAGCTGATTTATTTGTTTCAATAAACATAAATTGTTCACAGTCTAGGTACTGACCCTTAATTAGAAAGTGTGTTATCACTAAAAATCTAAGGATCCTAATCACACACCCTAACCCAATAGAAGGTGACTGATAGAGTTCCACTATGATGCTCTGCCTTTAGGATCTGCCAACCTGACCAATCTGACTCAGTGGCTCTGAACATTTTGTCAATGATAGGAACAAAGATGTACATACAATGATGCTCACAATATATACATATTTTTCAGTGGAAAACTGAAAACCATGTAAATAACTGGTGACCTTATAAATAATTATAAACCAATTATAACCATATAAATAATTGGTTAAATAAATTCTGGCAGTCCCATAAGGTAGACCCCTCTTCTATGGTTAAAATCATGGTTCAGTGGTACAGAATATATATACTGATGCAAAAGCATTGAAAAGTCCCCAAAAAATGTTTAAGATTTTTATTTGGGTGATTGAGCTTGGACATTCTTTAAAAAATAAGCCTTTTATTTTAGAACAATTTTGTATTCATGGAAAAGTTACAAAGATAGTATAGCGAGTTCCCATACACAGCATACCCAGTTTCCCATGTGAGGCCCCACATCAGACTTCCCAACCTGGGGACCTGGCAAAGGGACTGGGAATCCCTAGGGAATCTGACTCTGAAGGCCAGTGGGATTTGATTACGGAACTTCCACAGGATTGGGGGAAACAGAGACTCTTGGAGGATACACACAAAACTTTGTGTGCACCACAACCCAGGGGAAAGGAGCTCTGACCTCAGAGGACACTGAGCCAGACCTGCCTGTGAGTGTTTGAGGGTCTTCTGTGGAAATGTGTGCCGGCAGTGGCCTGCTGTGAGGACCGGGCGGTCCTGGGAGCCGTGTGTTGGCATAGGTCCTCCTAGAGGTCACCAGTAGCCCTACCATAGAGCCCTTAGACTCCAGGACTGGGTTGCCACAGGTCAAACAACTAATAGGGAAGGAGCTCAGCCCCACCCATCAGCAGACGATTGGGTTAAAAATTTACCCACCAGAGCAAGACCCAGTTTTCTCCACAGCCAGTCCCTCCCATCAGGGAGCTTGCACAAGCCTCTTATCCTCATCCTTCAGAGGGCAGACAGAACAAGCAAGAACTACCATCCCACAGCCTCCAGAGTAAAAATCACAATCACAGAAAAACTAACCAAAATGATCACATGGATCCCAGCCTTGTATAACTCAGTGAAGCTATGAGCCATGCCATGCAGGGCCACCCAAGATGGGCTGGTCATCCATGGATACATGGATATTTATTTTATATTTTAGGTTATAATCTACTATTATTTTACTTATTTTTTTGCTTGTATCATTCCAACTTCTTGAAGTTGACACACGTCCTTTGAACATAACCCTCACCACCGTGATTTTTTGGAACAGTTGTTTATCTTTTGCACTGCACATTGTTCCCAGCTCACTTTTGTTATTTTGTGCCATCATCATGAAATCAGCCATTGTTCTGAGAGGATCACTGACTCCTTTTATTGGAAAATGGTGTTAAAAGCCAAGATCTGAGGGGTAAAGTGCATGTTGTTTCTTGCATGCTGTTGCTCCTAAGCCCTTTCCACTAACAGAGCAAGGAGACATATGTGTGTACACTAACCATGGGTGCACACAACTCTTCAAATACTTCTGTCTCCATCCATATCTATATGAAGACAAGCATGAGCTCACCCTGAAGTTTCCAGCTCCAGTCTGTTGCATGTGGCTCCTTCCAACCTCCTCTCCTTTCTTATATGTAACCTCCTGTTCCAACAGCGAAGAACCAGCTCCTGCCACGTGCAGGGCATTTTTAATTGTTGGGTCCAGGTGCACACTTGCAGGTGCACCACAGAAACAGTTGCAGTGGTTTCAGAATCAATAGCCCACATCCCTGTGGTGAACTGTGTCATCTAGAGAGCAGATTATCTGTATCTTACTGTTTTCGCTCATTTTCAAGGTCACTTACATCAGCACCTTCCCCCCACCCCATGCACTGAGATTTTTTTTCATGTATTTATGATGGTACAATCAGATTCTTTGCTTACATTGCATCCTGAGACAGTCCAAAATGATTTTTAAAAAAAAATTTTGATAACATAAGATTCACACTTTATGCCATAAATTTCGATAGGTTTTGACAAATGCATGGTGTCATATATTCCTATCATAGTATTTTACGGAATAGTTTCACCATTCTGTGGTACAAAAATCCTCTTGTACTACATCTATTCACAGCCCTCAGCCCTTCTCCAAACCACTGGTAACATCTTATCTATTTACTGTCTTGTTGTTTTCCTAGAACATCATATAATCAGAATCATACAGCAGCTGGCCTTTTCAGACTGGCTATGTCACTTAGTAATATGCATTTGAGTTTCACCCCTGTCTTTTTTAGGCTTGATAGCTAAAAGATAGTTTAAGGACTTCTTGGTTGTTTCCAGATTTTGGCAATTATGAATGAAGCTGCTATAAATATCCATGTGCAGGTTATTTGGGATGAACATGAGTTTTCAACTAATTTGGGTAAATACCAAGGACCCCAACTGTTGGATATGGGAAGAGTCTGTTTAGTTTTGTATCAACCACCACAGTGTCTTCCAAAGTGACTGTACCATTTTGCATTCCCACCAGTGAGGAATGAGATGCTCTATAGCTTCACCACCTTTGGTGTTGTCAGCATTTTGGATTTCAGCCATTTTAATAAGTGTGTAATCTCATTGTCATTTTAATTTTCATTTCTTTAATGATAAATGGTGATGAGTATTATTTTCTGTTTATTTACCATATGTAGGTCTCCTTTGGTGAGACATCTGTTCTTATCTTTTGTTCATTTTAAAATTCTTTGTTTTCTCTCTGCTGATTTTACTATTTCTTTGAAGATTTTTGGAAAAATAGTCATTTCCAATATCTATTTTGCAAGTATTTCTCCCAGAACCACCTGTGGTAAGATCTATCCTTTTCCCTTGGATTGCCCTCACACTTTTGTTGGGATCAGTTGGTTACATTTGTGTGGGTCTGTTTATGGGCTCTCTATTTGCTTCAACTGATCTTTGTCTATTCTTTTGCCTTGATTTCTGTTGCCTTACAGCTTTACAGGGATTTGTCGTCTATTGTATGGGGCTCAAAACATGTGATTAGCATTTTGAATTAATATTCTAACATATAAAAGAACAAACTCCCCAGTACATCAGCACATCCTTAAAATTTGTACTTTAAAAGCAGTTTGATTTTGTCCAGCTTCTCTTATAATTGTCTCTATGTTAAAGGTCAGAGAGAATGCAGGGTGAGAGATGTTCTCCTTCAATGCTTCAGTTAAGTATGAGAGCAGGTTCTACTCCTGTTCCCTGATCCAGGACCCATTTCATAGATAAGAAAACTGAGGCTCAGAGACGAACTTGCTCAAGGTCTTACGAGTCACTAAATCTTGCTCCAAGTCTCCACACGCACTGCCGGCACACTGGCAAGTACATGTGGAGCCATGAGTGTAAACTGTCTTCTGAATTTTAGTGTCATTTTAATATCAGCCACACTTCTTGAGATGACACCCATGCCCTTTACATACCTTGCCTCTCAGCTCCCGGGGCCCCAGGGCCACCTGCCCCCACCCCCCAGAGCCTCCTGGGAACCCTGTTCCTGAGCTGCCTTGACCTGCGCTCCCACCACCTATCCTTACTTCCTGGCCTCAGACACCACCCCCAGCACAGACCTGCCCATGTGTGTACAATGTGGCCTTTAAGTGTTTAGGTGGGAAACATGCCTGGAAAACTAGGGAGATGAAGGTAGATTGGCCTTTTTCTTTACACTGAGCTGCCTGGGGTTGCCCAGAGGGGTGAGAGGGCGATGGTGCTGAAAGGGGACACCCCTACCCTCACCCCAGTCCCCGAAACCCAGGACACTGAAAAAGTCAGGGTGCTCCAAGATGTCCCCTCCACTAGCTGGCGGTGTCCTGCCCCCTCTGCTGGGGGCCCCCTCCTCTGTGTTCCCACAGAGAACAGCCCCAGAGGGGCTCTTCTTGAGGACTGAGTGTGACCTGCTATCCCAGCCACAGCGGGCTAGTGGTCGCGGGCTGGCGCCTTCGTGTGAGCAGCCCTTTCCCGGCAGTGCATGAACTGGTGAGGCTCATGGCCAGCCCTCTGCCTGTCCTGATCCTGGTCAAGACCCAGCTCTCAGCGTCACCTCGCGTCACCCTTTTGGGTTTTTCCCTCTTGGCTTTGCATGTGTGCATATGTATGTACAGGAATATGCATGTGTGTGTATACATGTGTGTGTGCGTGCATGTACGTGTGTGTAAGTGTGTATGTTTAGGAGGAGGATGAATAGTAGGATTATCTCAAGGCAGTTTACAGAAATAAAGATAGGACGACTTGCTGTTCTTGTAAAAAGACTTGGCCATCCTTTCTGGAGAATGCTTTTCCCCCATGACGGAGCCAACTGAGCAAAAAATCTCAAGTCTGTAGTGGGTGCACGGCTCTCCAAGTGATTAGGGCTTTGGAGGAGAATGGGACCAGGAATGTACTTTTAATTCTCGTTTATTCTGCTGCTGCTGCTGCTAAGTCACTTCAGTCGTGTCCAACTCTGTGCGACCCCATAGATGGCAGCCCACCCGGCTCCCCCGTCCCTGGGATTCTCCAGGCAAGAACACTGGAGTGGGTTGCCATTTCCTTCTCCAGTGCATGAAAGTGAGAAGTGAAAGTGAAGTCGCTCAGTCGTGTCCGACTCTTAGTGACTCCATAGACTGCAGCCTACCAGGCTCCTCCGTCCATGGGATTTTCCAGGCAAGAGTGCTGGAGTGGGGTGCCGTTGTCTTCTCTGCTCGTTTATCCTACACCCTATATTTTTGCCAAGGAAGGCAGAGGACTATTCAACAGATGAGAAAGGCAGAGTGTTAATTGCCCCAGATCACAGAAAGTCCACATGTTAATGTCTATGGCAGAGATGCTTATGCACTAGTGCCAGAGTGAAAACAGAAGGTTAATCAGGTAAA
This sequence comes from Odocoileus virginianus, assembly GCF_023699985.2. Lineage (NCBI taxonomy): Eukaryota > Metazoa > Chordata > Mammalia > Artiodactyla > Cervidae > Odocoileus > Odocoileus virginianus. The sequence continues at coordinate 16,105,053 of NC_069695.1, read as the reverse complement.
AGGGTGACTCTCCGGGGGTAAAAGGAGCATGACTTTTCCCACTCATAATCCCATTAGAAAAACCTGCCTATCATCCTTAACTAGAGCTAGATTATGATTTAAAACTAAAACTTTAGAATAAATTCATCAGGAGGGAAATTGGGTTTAGTTTGATACACATATAGAAGATTTTGTTGTTACAGTTTAATTAGAAAATAATGTACTCCACATGAGGATGAAAGACCATAATTTGAAAGATGAGCTACTAGGAATTCTGAATATAATGTTTCCTCAAGGTTTTTCCTTAACTGCTCTATTTATGAGCCCAAAGCACTCAAGAACCTGAGAAATTAGTAAAAAATGTACTTACCTTCTGCTCTGAAGCAGGAACTTTCTGGCCGAGATGACTGAGACTAAATGAGATTTGAAAGAAAAGCAAGAGCAGGGCCTTGGGCTGGGAGGTGCGGAACAAATGCATCACTGGAGGGACAGTTGTTTGTTATCATAACCTTGGATAAATGTCATTCGAAAGGCACTGCATACTTCTGGTAATGTGAAGTTGGGAGAAATGGAAAGAAACAGTTAGATTAAGACACAATTTCCATGGGCTCAGCTGGATAAGGGTGCTTCCAATGTTCATGACAAGGTTTATGGCAGACGGCAGAACTGTGACCTTGCTCATTTTTAACATCATTTCGGGTTAGTTTTCAACCAAGGAATTCAGTAAAGTTGGATTTTGAGGAAATGGTTTTGGAAGAATTTTAAAATTTTCAGCAAACTACTCAAAACGTCTTGCACTTACCTTGTTAATCTTATTAAGAAGAGGGGAAGTAACCCATCATCCGAGTTTCACAAGATCGAACAGTGAGCTGTGGGCTGTGTGCCCAAGGCCTGCGGAGCATGGGCCGCCACAAGAAAACCTCGTGTGCTGCCAATTCTGTCATTAAGCTTCACAGAAGCCACAGTCCAGAGCCCCATTATTCTCAGCAAAACTGTTTAGTTTTAGATACAATGTTGTTGACTTTCTGTTTGCCAGTGCCTGCAGGGGAGGACTACTGTTGCTCCCAGGCCCTGTGGACCTAAGTGTTTAAATGCAGCGTGGGTGGGGCCAAGTCGGGGTGGACCTGGAGCTTTGGGGCTGAGTCCAAATTAGTGGCCGTTTCTGAAAATATCAGCTCTAGCTTCAAGCTGAACAGTGTCCCCATGTGGGTGGTCTGGGGAAGACTGAGGACAGAGGACCGAGTTTGATTTCCCAACTGGGGAAACATTTTTATAAACTGCCTTTCCTCTTCTGTCCCTGAGGCGAAGCATGTTCTCCTGAGTGCTGCCAGCACCAGGGTCACTCCAGTCCAGTCTAGGCGTGTTTGTGGACAATCGTGGGCCCCACGATAGACCCTGGGGCCCACAGGAGGCTGTTCTGAGGGCCTCTTTCCCACCAGAGCCACACAGTTGAACAGTATGTAAAAGGAGGGCAGCGCGTCCAAAACCACCTAGGAAAGAAGAGACACCTGTCCTCAACCCTCAGACCTGCAGTTTCACAGAACCTTTGCCAAAGATCTGATGAACTAGTTGGGAAAGCTGGGGGCCTGCCGGCTGTCTCCCCACCTTCTCTTCTGCAAGGAGCCCTCCACTCTCCTGCCCCTCATGCTCCTCTCCAGAACTCTTCTGGCATTCCCACATCCCTCCCAGATTCCAGAGCTTCCTTCCCTTAGTCAGGGAGACAGCCAGGGTCTTGGAATGGAGTCTCTGTCAAACGGGCTGAGTGAGAAGAGCTGAGTGAAAGGACTGTTTACAGCGTGTGTAGGAAACCATGGGGAAGCACAGGACCTAGCGACAGGCATGCCTGCTGCAGCCCCAGGTCTGAGGGCTGGGCAGAGGGTGTGGTGACCCCACCCCCGAGGGTGACCCCGCAGGAGGAGTTGGGAGCACGCCGGTCCTCCACCTTCCTCCCTGATCTGCTCCATGGGGACCGAGCAGGGCAGTTTGCAGAGGGGTCAGATGTGTGCCCTCGCCAGACGGGCTGGCCTCCCAGCACTGCCCCTGCATCTCAGCCCGGTCCGGACTCACTTGTTTCTTTTCGGTGTCGCTTCCCCTCAGTGTGTCTGCCCCTCTCGCTTTCATCACACAGCAGGAGGCGGTTCTGTAGCAAGAATGTGCTGCAGTCCTGTAGCTTAACATCACAGAGGTCACCTGAGAGGTCTGCAGCTGGGGCCAGGGCGCTTTCTGCTCCTGAAGGAAGTTTGGGGAGTGTTGGGTGCTCCCTTTGCACGTGTCTGAAGTGCAGCTCTTAGTGCTACCTGTATTTTTGCCTGGGAGAAATCATTTCTACCAGAAAGCACAGCCTACCTGTACTATTCTTTACAGTGAAGAACAGTACAGTTCCCCAAACTTAAGGACACAGGGAACTGTTGGGGAAAGCCTGGCTCTGGTGTGGGCATCTGTCAGTTGCTTTCAGTTTTGGCTTTTACCCCAAAAAAGGAAAATGTAGGTATTTGGCTTTGCTTAGAGCAAGTCCATGTGCCCAGGGCCAGTCACTATGGCTTTTAATAAAAAACCTCTTGCAGATCCCAGACCTCAGAGCTGGAAGGGGACCCAGAGGCCCTTTAGTTTAGAAACATCAGAGGCCCTTTAGTTTAGAAACGTTGATTTGCAGATAAGGAAACCAAGGCCCGGGGGAGGTGAAATGCTCTTCTAGAGTCCTTCTGTTAGGCCGGCTGTCTTTCATACCTAACACGTGTTTGATCAGAGGCCCAAATGTGAAATATTAAATAGTATCAACTATTAAAAGTAAACTATGCAGCTACCATTCTGCAATACTGTTTGGAGGTCTGGCTCCTTCCAGACCCAGTTCCCGCTGGGGTTTCGTAACCCGTGTTCCCAGGATTGCTGCCAGCCTCCGTGGGCTCCGAGCTGCTGCCCGCATCGTCTTACCTTTGCCTCGGCCTGTCTGTCAAACCTGAGCCAAACTCTCCTGCTCCGCCAGGAGCAGAGGGTGCACAGAGAGGCCTCACCCCACCAGCACAAGGCTCCTGTGGCAGGGAACAAAGCTTGGGAAGAGCAGAATGGAAGCAGGAAAGCTCAATTCATCAGCCAAGGTGCACTGTTTACTCACTCGTTTGTTGAGCGCCTCCTATGTGCCTGCCAATGTTGCCAGTGCCAGCGGTTCACGATGAATATACACAGTGGCCCCCTTAGTGGAGTTTCTGCTCCAGGGCTGGTTGTCTTTACTGGGAAGACTATGCTGTCTCTCCCTCCTGCCTGACACCACTTGGGGTGGGAGTGGCCCTCAGGGTATACTCCTTTATGTTACAATCTCTGCAGCTGAACCCTTGGCCTCCTACATTTCTTTTATTCTCAGTGAGTCAGAGAAAAGTAGACAATCTCCTTGAACAACTTATAATAATCTGCCTTCTAAGAAAACCCCTCTTTGCTTGGTTTTGTCAAACATGACCTGGAAATGTGTCCAGGATGCAGGAATCCGGCCACCTGAGTCTCCCAATCCCTCTAGCTGGTCCCGAAGTTCAAGAACCTCAGCTTCAGGGCTGCTTAATCCCACCTGTCTCCTCCGTGTGTCCCTCCCAGGCCTGGGCTTCTCATTAAGTAACCAAGGGAACCACTGAAGTGCTTCCCAGAGAAGAAAAATTACTCTCAGTAAGTGCAAGGGAGAAAAAAAGAAATTGTAAAATTTCTTACTTTTAGGAACATGCTGTTTGTGTATTTTTGAAAATGGCTATCAAGGTAGATATCAAATTGCATAGTATTTAGACATTCCTGAATATAAGTGATGGGGCTTCCCAGGTGGCACTAGTGGTAAAGAATCCACTTGCTAATGCAGGATATACAAGAGACACGGGTTCAGTCCCTGGGCTGGGAAGATCCCGTGACGGAGGGCATGGCAACCCACTCTAGTATTCTTGCCTAGAGAATCCCATAAGTAATATAATCATTTTTGAATGACAAAGGAGCCTGGTGGGCTATAGTCCATAGGATTGCAAAGAATCGGACATGACTGAAGCGACTTAGTATGCACACATACATGTTCCTTACATATGTATGCAGTTACTGGACAACTTCGGATCTCTGAGGTAATGAGATGGTGTCTTAGATCAGTGGCATACTTCTTCCAAGGCGTGATGAGTGTGGTGGCTCACCCCATGGGAGTGTTTGCAGTTTGCTGTCATTACTTGTGTCCTGAGAGAAGTGAACATTGGGGGACACAGTATGGTTTTCACAGGAGGTGACTGGGAAGGAGGCTGAACGGGTGTGGAGAGAAGGATCTGAAAGAAGGGCCACCAGCAAGGAGCAGCCAGTAGCAGTACATGCGGTTTGCTTATGTTTGCGCTCAAGACACACATCTGAATGTGCATAGTACACACATGGGGTGTGATGAGAGATGCCACAGGCAGAAAGAGGGGTGCACTGAATAAATGAGGGGTGTTGCAGAGGACAGAGAGAGCCACCAGGGAGAGGAAGGAGTAGGGACAGAACACAGGCCTGGATCACACGGAGGGTCCAGTGTCTCTGAGCTGCACACCTGGGCAAAGGGTTGAGGCTGGACAGCGCTTGGGTGGCAAAAGTGGTCACTGAAAGACTTGATGAGAGAGTGTTGTGATTCTACTTGCATTTTAAAACAATTTCAGGGCTACTTTGGACCATGTGCTTCCTCCCTCCCCTTGAGGTAGGAGATAGACCAGCTCCAGGTTGGACATTTACAATCAGCCAGCCTCCTCTTTTCTTCCTCCTTGGAAGAAAAGCTATGACCAACCTAGACAGCAGGTTGGACAGGTTGGACATTTACAGTCAGATCCAGGCTCCAGGTTGGGCATTTACAATCAGCCTCCTCCTCTTTTCTTCCTCCTTGGAAGAGGACCTTTGTTGGCAAAGGTCCTCGAGTCGAGTCAAAACTATGGTTTTTCCAGTAGTCGTGTATGGATGTGAGAATTGGGCCATAAAGAAAGCTGAGTGCCAATGAATTGATGTTTTTGAACTGTGGTGTTGGAGAAGACTCTTGGACTGCAAAGAGATCCAACCAGTCAATCCTAAAGGAAATCAGTCCTCAATATGCATTGGAAGAACTGATGCTGAAGCTGAAACTCTAATACTTTGGCCACCTGATGTGAAGAACTGACTCATTTGAAAAGACTCTAATGCTGGGAAAGATTGAAGGCGAGAGGAGAAAGGGATGACACAGGATGAGGTGGTTGGATGGCATCACCGACTCGATGGACATGAGTTTGAGCAAGCTCTGGGAGTTGGTGATGGACAGGGAAGCCTGGTGTGCTGCAGTCCATGGAAAAACCATACTACTGAAAAAACCATAGCTTTGACTAGAAGGACTTTTCTTGGCAAAGTAATGTCTCTGCTTTTTAATATGTTGTCTAGATTGGTCATAGTATTTCTTCCAAGGAGCAAGAGTCTTTTAATTTCATGGCTGCAGTCACCATGTGCAGTGATTTTGGAGCCCTCCAAAATAAAGTCTGTCATTGTTTCCATCGTTTTCCCATCAATTTGCCGTGAAGTGATGGGAAATCCTTCATGAAGGATAAAGGATATAAATCCTTTTATAAAGATAAAGGATTTAAACTTCCCAAAGGCATGACTCTCTCTGAGCTCACCCTTGTGCCTTTCTGCTTGTACTTTTCTTTTCAATAAGGCTTCCCAGTGGCACTAGTGGTAAAGAACCTGTTTGCCAATGCAGAAGACATAAGAGACCCAGGTTTGATCCCTGAGTTGGGAAGATCCCCTGGAGAAGGGCTTGGCAACCCACTCCAGTATTCTTGCCTGGAGAATCCCGTGGACGGAGGAGCCTGGCGGGCTGCAGTCCATGGGGTCACAAAGAGTCAAACAGGACTGAGCGACTTATCTACTGTCTCCTTGCCTGAATTTGTTCTTGACTAGTCAGGCAGTACTAGGGACCTTAGCCCTAATTTCTGGCTCCTGATATCCAGTGGTTAGGACTCACACTCTGGGAAACTAAGACCCTACTTCCAGCTACCACTCCCTGCTGCTTGCTACAAGCTGCTACCTACTGCTATACATATCTGAAATCACACTGCCCCCTCCCGAATGGGACACTCTCTACCTTTCCCTTGACAGGAAGTTGACAGTTTGTCTCCTTAGTTGGAAGGTTTTCAAATTGAGACAAACTATTGAAGAACTTGCATCCAAAGAACCACAATGATGGCGACTTACCTTGTGGTTTGGATCCTGGAGTTGGAATGCATGCTTCACGAGAGCAAGACTCCTGGAGTCTTGGGAGGGGTTCGCCATCTATAAGTTGGCACTTGCCAAGAGCATTGCCAATGACTGAACAGCAAGGGCATTTGCTGTCTGCCTCTGTGGAGATTGAAGCCTCTGCTGCTGCGGCTGTTGACCTTCGACACCCTCTGAGGGAGTTGAGGCTGCAGTGAGGTGCTCTGTGCTCCAGGGAACTCTGTGCTCTGTGAGGCAGGTCTTAAGACAGGTGGGTATTTTCTGGAACAGATAATATGATCCCAGTTCTTGCATCTCCTCATATCTAGAAAAGCACTAATTCCCTTCATGATGATATCAGACCCTCGTGACTAGCAGAAAACCTCTTGTAAAAAGGTTTTGATTGATTGCATTGAACTTCCCCTGTACGGAAACCTTATTTATTGACCTTCCTCGACTGTCTCTGTGGAACAGTCTCTCAGAGTGATCTGAGGTGCTGTCTCCCAGTTGCAGTCCTCATGTTGCCCCAAATAAAACCTGACTTGCAGCTCTCACATTGTGCGTCTTTTTCTAGTCGACAGGTTATTGTGTTTTTTTGTATGGAAAGGACTTGGATTGTTGTGACTACAGGGAGCTAGTGTCCAAAAATAACCTTAAAAAGTCCTTTCTAACCTGTGGGTACACAGTGCTTCTCTCATGAGGAGCTTATGTCTCTGTCCTGCAATCTGGTGTGGATCTGTGACTGCTTTGACCAATAAAATTACGGAAGAATGGAGTTTCAGAACTTTAGAGTTAATATTTAAAGAGTATGAGCAAGTCTAAGAGGCAAACATGAAGGAAAAGTGAGGCTGCTTGCTGGGCCTCGCTGACTCCTCCATGGCCAGCCCTGACCCTCCAGCCGCAGGAATGCGCCAAGTCTGAAGTCGCTATAGCCCCTGTTTAGTGACTGTGATTCCAGAAGAGCAAATAGCTAGGGTGAGTCCCCACTACACCTGCTCGTGTTGCAAAATAATGAGTAAATAAAGGGCTCCTTTTGTTCTCTCTGAATTTTGGCAATGGTTTGTGACATAGCAATGGATAACCTACACTAGAGGTAATTTTCTTCTCTGAGAATTTCACTTACTGTTAGAAATTCTCAACAATGATTTAAAAATGGAAAGCATTGATGACTAAGAGGGAAATGCAAACAGAACTAGATTTAAAAACAACTAGAGAATGGAAGCTGTTTGAGTATGTTACTAGAACAGAATAATTGTATGTTTTGGAGCTCTTAAATGTTAAATATGTGTTGTGTACTTAATCACTCAGTTGGGTCCGACTCTGTGACCCCATGGATTGTAGCCCACCAGGCTCCTCTGTCCATGGGATACTCCAGGCAAGAATACTGGAGTGGGTTGCCATTCTCTTCTCCAGGAGGTCTTCCCTGGATCGAACTCAGTCTCCAGTATTGCAGACAGATTCTTTACCATCTGGGCCACCAGGGTAGCCCTGGTGTTAAATATAAAAAAAAATCATAAAATATAAATTTGATAAATTTGAGATGTGATTGATTTTAAAGGAAAAGTCTTTGAAAAGTATGGAAAAGTATGTTATCATTTGAAAGAAAACACATTGAAAATATAATGTCCTGACAGTATGAAACACAAACCCAGAGGATGGAAGAGATTTGGATCCAGAACCGAGAGAATTTATTTTATTTTAGTGCATGTGGTTCTGTGCTAGTTCAAACTAGAATCTTATCAAAGCAAAATCTGTTCATTTTGATTATGCTTGTACTTGATTCTGAAATGATACTGAATCAACCAAGTGTTGAACTATGGGTACAGGGATCGTTTTTAATTTTATACATTTGGATTAAGTAGAAGGTGAATGCAGCATCCCTGCTGCATAGAAGCTAAGATGTGTGAGGATTAATCTCACACTTCTGTACCCAGGCCAGGCCCAGAAGAATGTGAACATTTTGGCGGGAAACTGACACACACGTATCATTGGGGTGAGAAGGTGCTGCCTTTCATGACTTCATTGCGAAACATTTATTCTGGTTTTGTATGAGTGACATTCTCCAGATGAAACTCTAGGAATTTTTTTTTAATAAAGTCACTCAGTTGTGTCCAACTCTTGTGACCCCATGGACTCTACAGTCTATGGAATTCTCCTGGTCAACTTCCTGGAGTGGGTAGCCTTTCCCTTCTCCAGGGGATCTTTCCAACCAAGGGATCAAACCCAGATCTCCTGCATTGCAGGAGGGTTCTTTATCAGCTGAGCCTCCAGGGAAGCCCAAGAATACTGAAGTGGGTAGCCTATCCCTTCTCCAGCAGATCTTCCTGACCCAGGAATCAAACCGGGGGTCTCCTGCATTGCAGGCGGATTCTTTACCAGCTGAACTACCAGGGCAACAAAGTAACTCTTGGAATGACCAATTTCCTTCTTGTCTTATTCTCCCGTTCTAGTTTCTTCAGACAGTGCAGAATAATTCAGTTCATAATTACCCTAATTTGGTGTAATTAAGAATTGCTGAGAACCATTGTCTTATGTAGACATGATCTTTGTCCCTGATTTCACAAACAGGCGCTGCCTGCCAATTTGAGAGCTGAGAGGGGAATGTCTGTAGGGGCAGCCAGTATGTGGGAGGCCGTGCACTCTCACACAGCAGCGAACTGTCCACCCTACTCACCTGGACACCTGCCTCCAACGCTTCTGATTAAAGCTTGTCTTCTCTCCTGGACTCTGCACTGAGGATTTAGAATATTAATTTTGGCAAGAACTATGCCTATGTATATATCATGTGAGAGGGTAACAGGCAGGAAGGCCAGGGGTCTCCAAACTGAGGAAACAGGCTGCACGTGTCAGACATTCTTTCTCTTTCTCTTAAGTGGCAGGAGGAAACAAACTACTGGTGTTATATTTTCTCCCCTTCTCTATACAAATTTAAAAAGAGGTTTCTTTTAAAATTCTGTGTTGCCATGTCACCTGGTTCCACCTATAGTTAACTTTTCTCAAACCTTGAACTAACCAATACGTTTTTCTTATGGGAAATGTTTGTCTTAAGCTATGTTGATGAACTATGTATTTACCCTAGACTCTGTCTTCAAGAGAACATTTCATGCAAAGATGGGCTCAATAATGGGTAGAAATGGTATGGACCTAACAGAAGCAGAAGATATTAAGAAGAGGTGGCAAGAATACACAGAAGAACTATACAAAAAAGATCTTCACAACCCAGATAATCATGATAGTGTGATCACTCACCTAGAGCCCGACATCCTGGAATGTGAAGTCAAGCAGGCCTTAGGAAGCATCACTATGAACAAAGCTAGTGGAGGTGATGGAATTCCAGTTGAGCTATTTCAAATCCTAAAAGCTGATGCTGTGAAAGTGCTGCACTCAATATGCCAGGAAATTTGGAAAACTCAGCAGTGGCCACAGGACTGGAAAAGGTGAGTTTTCATTCCAATCCCTAAGAAAGGCAAGGCCAAAGACTGTTCAAACTACCGCACAATTGCACTCATCTCACATACTAGCAAAGTAATGCTCAAAATTCTCCAAACCATGCTTCAACTGTATGTAAACAGTGAACTTCCAGATGTTCAAGCTGGTTTTAGAAAAGGCAGAGGAACCAGAGATCAAATTGCCAACATCCGCTGGATCATCGAAAAAGCACGAGAGTTCCAGAAAGACATTTATTTCTGCTTTATTGACTATGCCAAAGCCTTTGACTATATGGATCACAATAAACTGTGGAAATTTCTGAAAGAGATGGGAATACCAGACCACCTGACCTGCCTCTTGAGAAATCTGTATGCAGGTCAGGAAGCAACAGCTAGAACTGGACATGGAACAACAGACTGGTTCCAAATAGGAAAAGGAGTATGTCAAGGCTGTATATTGTCACCCTACTTATTTAACTTATATGCAGAGTACATCATGAGAAATGCTGGGCTGGAAGAAGCACAGCTGGAATCAAGATTGCCAGGAAAAATATCAATAACCTCAGATATGCAGATGACACCACCCTTATGGCAGAAAGTGAAGAACTAAAGAGCCTCTTGATGAAAGTGAAAGAGGAGAGTGAAAAAGTTGGCTTAAAGCTCAACATTCAGAAAGCTAAGATCATGGCATCTGGTCCCATCACTTCATGGCAAATAGACGGGAAAACAGTTACAAACTTTATTTTTTTGAGCTCCAAAATCACTGCAGATGGTGACTGCAGCCATGAAATTAAAAGATATTTACTCCTTGGAAGGAAAGTTATGACCAACCTAGACAGCATATTAAAAAGCAGAGACAGTACTTTGCCAACAAAGGTCCATCTAGTCAAGGCTATGGTTTTTCCAGTAGTCATGTATGGATGTGAGAGTTGGACTATAAAAGCTGAGCACTGAAGAATTGATGGTTTTGAACTGTGGTGCTGGAGAAGACTCTTAAGAGTCCCTTGGACCACAAAGAGATCCAACCAGTCCATCCTAAAGGAAATCAGTCCAGAATGTTTATTGGAAGGACTGATGTTGAAGCTGAAACTCCTATACTTTGGACATCTGATGCGAAAACCTGACTCATTTGAAAAGACCCTGATGCTGGGAAAGATTGAAGGCAAGAGGAGAAGGGGACGACAGAGGATGAGATGGTTGGATGGCATCACTGACTCAATGGACATGGGTTTGGGTGGACTCCAGGAGTTGGTGATGGACAGGGAGGCCTGGTGTGCTGCAGTCCATGGGATTGCAAAGAGTCGGACACAACTGAGCGACTGAACTGAACTGAACTGGTCTTCAAGTAGGTTCCACCTAAGACTCAGAACCAGTATGTTTTACTCATGCAAATATTCTTTTAAGCTATGTTAAAGAGACTGAATTTGCTTGGAAACCCGCCTTTCTTTAAGATCCATGTCTATCATTTTATAGCCATTTTATGGACAACTTGCCTTGTGCCAGTGTTAACTCAAAATGCATGTTGTGGTTGAGGGCCTGGTGCCAGTCTCTGAGTTTTGAGACATTTCCTTTCTCTAATTAGCAGACTGCTAGTAGCTATATAACATCCGGCTAAAGACTAGCAGGGGGCACTCTTTCTGCCCCCTTCTGATGTCTATGTCAGAAGCTTTGTCTCTCTTTTATATATATATATATATATATATATATATATATATATATATATATATATTCTCATTAAACTTTTTTTAATGCGTCTCAAATTCTGTGACAGATTTTTGGTTAAGTTGTTTTCATTAAAAAGTACTGATTTTAAAAACTAATAACTTAAAATGCCACATACAAAACATATGGTCCACAAAAACATTCTCCTTTCCTTCTGAAGGTTTTACGATGCATTGTTATCATCAACCAGTCTTTTACTATTAAACTTAAATGGCCAATTGAGACAAACAGTTTTGAGACCGTTCTTCCACCACTGATTAAGGCTGGGGTGGCAGGTATTGGGGATAATATTCATTTAGCCTTCTGAGCTTTCTGGGCAGACTTGGTGACCTTGCCAGCTCCAGCTGCCTTCTTGTCCACTGCCTTGATGACACCCACAGCGACTGTCTGTCTCATGTCATGCACAGCAAAACGGCCCAGGGGAGGATAATCAGAGAAGCTCTCGACACACATGGGCTTGCCAGGAACCATATCAACAATGGCAGCGTCACCAGATTTCAAGAATTTAGGGCCATCTTCCAGCTTTTTCCCAGAACGACGATCAATCTTCTCCTTCAGCTCAGCAAACTTGCAAGCAATGTGAGCTGTGTGACAATCCACCACAGGTGCATATCCAGCACTGATTTGGCCTGGATGGTTCAAAATAATCACCTGAGCTGTGAAGCCAGCAGCTTCCATGGGTGGATCATTTTTGCTGTCACCAGCCACATTGCCACGATGGACATCTTTGACAGACATGTTCTTGACATTGAAGCCCACATTGTCCCCAGGAAGGGCTTCACTCAATGTTTCATGGTGCATTTCTACAGACTTCACTTCAGTTGTTACATTGACTGGAGCAAAGGTGACCACCATGCCAGGTTTGAGAACACAGGGACAGTACCAATACCACCAATTTTATAGACATCCTGGAGAGGCAAACGCAAGAGTTTGTCAGTTGGGCGAGTTGGTGGCAGGATGCAATCCAGAGCTTCAAGCAGGGTGGTTCCACTGGCATTGCCGTCCTTATGGGTGACTTTCCATCCCTTGAACCATGGCATGTTAGCACTTGACTCCAGCATGTTGTCACCATTCCAGCCAGAAATTGGCACAAATGCTACTGTGTCCGGGTTGTAGCCAATTTTCTTAATGTAGGTGCTGAGTTCCTTAACAATTTCCTCATATCTCCTCTGGCTATAGGGTGGCTCAGTGGAATCCATTTTGTTAACTCCAGCAATTAGTTGTTTCACACCTAGAGTGTAAGCCAGTAGGGCATGCTCACGGGTCTGCCCGTTCTTGGAGATACCTGCTTCAAATTCACCAACACCAGCAGCAACAATCAGGACAGCACAGTCAGCTTGGGATGTGCCTGTAATCATGTTTTTGATGAAGTCTCTGTGTCCTGGGGCATCAGTGATGGTAACATAGTACTTGCTAATCTCAAATTTCCACAGGGAGATATCAATGGTGATACCACGCTCATGTTCAGCTTTCAGTTTGTCCAAGACCCAGGCATATTTGAAGGAGCCCTTTCCCATCTTGGCAGCCTCCTTCTCGAACTTCTCAACTGTTCTCTTGTCGATCCCGCCACATTTGTAGATCAGATGGCCAGTCGTGGTAGACTTCCCTGAATCTACATGCCCAATGACAACAATGTTGATGTGGGTCTTCTCCTTTCCCATTTTGGCTTAGGTTTAATGGTGGTTTTCATGACACCTGTGTCCTGGCGGCAAACCCATTGTGAAAAAGCTCTCTTTTATATTTTAATAAAACTTTATTACACAAAAGCTCTGAGCGATCAAGCCTCATCACTGGCCCTGGAATGAATTCCTCTCCTCCGAAGGCCAAGAATCCCAGCATCTTTTGTGGTTCAGCAACAACCTTTCATCTTGGGGGCTTGTCCGAGATGCTTTAGGACAAGGTAAGGATGCTTGGAGCTCTAGTTCTTTGTTCTCCTAGCAAAGACGTTTTCTGCTGTACTTTACTAACTCTATGGTGTGCTTGTGTGAATGAATGACATGCCCCTCTCAAAGCAAGTGAGGAGCCCTGCTCTGCGGTTCTGTGGTGACCTCATATGGCTTATGGCAGAAGTGACTTTCTGCCCTGTTGGGGGATTATACCGACCTGCCAGTGCCATGAGACACCCAACCTCCCTGCGAGGGGAGCAGCGAGAAATGGGCAGAGCGTGTGGAGCGAACTCTCATTTCTTGGTCAAACTTTCCAGTCTCTCTGACCATTTCTATAACTTCTTGGGAATTAGAACTACTAACTTAATCTGTCAAATCATAGACTTTTCAAGGGGTTGTTACAGTGTACTGCTACTTAGGTCCCAAACTTAGACTGGTAGTCAGGAAGCACCTAGCCCTGCTAGGAGTCAGAAGGTCACAAGCTAGATGGAGCTCTAGCTCTAAGAGTACCTCTCAGGTTACAGGTTACTCAGATAGGAAGTTCGTGGGCTCCTTCCTTTGGTGACAACTCTTAGTGGACCAGAGGAGGCTCTCAGTGGCTTTTGTCCCAACTCCTCAGGTATTCTTTCTGTGGAATCTATAGGAATGAACTGGAAGGACCGGCCCTAATAACTTGAGGACAAAAATCACTTATTCTTCACTGGCCAGCCCTTCACCATCTCTTTTTCTATCACTATTATACTGGTGTGGTGATGCTCAGAAGGAACAAACATCTTGGTTGTATATTCATACTGGTCTTATTGTGGTCAGGAATATATTCAGGGTTGTGCACAGGCACTCAGGAGACGAATATTTCCCTCAGCGGTCTTAGCTTGGGAGGCCTTCTGGAATGTTACTCTGATTGAACCCCAGGTGGCATCAGAGGCAAGCAAGATATTAATGGTGAGGAACTGTACACTAGTCTGGGATGAAATGAGGTCTACCCCTGCTGCATCTCCACCCCACCTTAGTGGTAGAACTGGGAGGGACGAATATGGCACCTGTGTCGGTAAGGGACAGACTAAGTCTGATCAGGGAAGGAAAGCTCTGGTTTAAGTCTGTCTACACCCCTATCTAGAGCAGGGAGGGACGCCTCCCTGGAGATGGCGCTGGTTGCTTTTTTCTCTCTTACAGATGGGAGCTAACAATTCCAGCTTCACTCCTTTGAACTGTATCCTGGAAAACTGGGATAGATTTGATCCCCAGAACTTAGGGAAGAAACTCCTGATCTTCCTATGTGATACTGCATGGCCACGGTGTCCATTGGAGGATGGTGAATGGTGGCCAGTTGGAGGGTCTCTTAATTATAATACTGTTTTACAATTAGACTGGTTCTGTAGAAAAAAAGGGAAATGGGTAGAAGTAGCATATGTGTTTCCCTTTATCTCTCTGCAAGACATGCCAGACTTGTGTCCTAAAGGTGCAGGTTTAGGTGTGAAACCTTCAGCCCCTTCCTGTCCTCTTACTTGCCCCTATATCTGGGACTTCCAACTGAACAGGCTGAGAATCAACCCTTCTAGGAGGGATTGATTTCAAACAGTCCCAACTGTGGTCAAGACTATATCTATCTATCTAGATAGAAGTCTTTATGGGACTAACTTTATGACATTACTTGCAGAGATGTATGTCCCGGGACAGATGCTATCTCCTGACTCAAGAGCTCAAGTTTTGGGGAAAGTGGCTGCCTATGGAGATGAATGGCTTGGTAATGAATCAGTAGGGAAGAAGGAGGATGAGATAGCCACCCTCCCCACTGGGAATCTGATGGTCCCACCCTCCCCACTGGGAATCTGAACCAGATTGGGATGAAAACATGGCTAAAGGAAGATGGGATCAGAGTCATTTTGTCAGATGTATACTTGAAGGACTCAGGCACGCGCATGCTAAGAGTTTAAATTATGACACATTGGCCAACATAGAACAGGAAGAGAAGGAACCTCCTGGTAAATTCCTAGATAGACCGAGAGAAGCCCTTCACAGATTCACTGAGATTGATCCTGAAAGTGAAGAGGGAAGAGTGATCTTAAAAGATATACTTCTCACTCAGTTGGCTCCAGATATCCGCTGTAAGCTATTAAAACAAACCCATGGATCAAATCAGTCTATAGATAATCTGTTGCAACTGGCTCAGACAGTCTACGGTAGGGAATATGAAGAAAAGAAAGAAAGGCAGAGAAAGACAAAGGAACAGATGGGAGCCCTTGTAATGTCTGTCAGAACTGTTGTTAAAAACCCTGAGAAAAATGCCCAGAGGGACCCAGGTGAAAAGGGATGGGCTTGCTATTACTGTGGAATGGAGGGGCACCTCAAGTGGGATTGCCCTCATGCCATCTAAGCCACCCTGGGTTCCATGTCTGGTCTGCAAGGGACCATACTGGAGGAAAGACTGCCCCCAGAGGAGTAGGTTTTGGGGGTTGGACTCTCAAGACAATCAGGACTGAAGGAGCCCAGGGGGCCCTACACAAGTTCCCATCCTAATTACACCTGAGGAACCCTGGGTATTAATAACTGTGGGGGGACAATCCATCAATTTCTTTTTGGACACTGGGACAACTTACTCTGTGCTTGCTGAAGCCCCTGGCCCACTTTCTCCCTGATCCGCTTCTATAATGGGATTGTCTTGACTAGCCAAATGTTATTATTTCAGTCATCCTCTAAGCTGCAACTGGGGCTCTGTCCTATTTTCACACAAGTTTCTGATTGTGCCAGAGTCTCCCTCACCCTTTTGGGGAGGGATATACTGAGCAAGGTCTATCATCTGAAATTCCTAAATGAGCCAAATATTTTTCAGTATGCTTTCTAGAATTAAACCTGTATTAAATCATCCCCTACCTATGACCCTGAGACAGTTGAGAGGATTTTGGGGAATCATAGGCTACTGCAGCATTTGGATTCTGTGTTATGGGGAACTTGCCCAGCCTTTATATAAACTTATATCTGAAACTCAATAAGCCCAACCGACAAACTGGTTTGGTCTCCAGATACTCAAAAGACTTTTAAGGCTCTTCAGACTGCTTTCCTGCAAGCTTCCACTTTGAGCTTGCCCACAGGGTCAGAATTTAATTTGTCACTGAAAGAAAAGGTATGGCCGTGAGAGTTTTGACACAAGCCAGAGGGCCTCATCAGAAGCCTATAGGAGTGGAATCTTAAACTCTAAGGTTAATATTTCGATGACAGACAGTAGGCTTCTTAAAAATCAGTCATTGTTATTAGAAAGACCAAAAACTAAGCTTAAAGTTTGTGGAAATTTAAGTCCTGCCACTTTCCTTCCTGAAAAGGAAAATGAAATATCTGATCATGGTTGTTCCAAATTTCTAACTTCAAACTATGTAGCTCCAGAAGATCTGATGGATACCCCATTAGGCAATCCTGACATGGAAGTATTTACAGATGGCAGTTCTTTTGTTTGGGATGGGAAGAGTAAGCAGGTTATGCCGTGGTGATGGCTGAACAGGGTTTAGAAGCAAAATCTCTCCCCCAGGGAACAAGTGCTCAGCTAGCAGAGCTTGTAGCTCAGACCCCAGCTCTAGAGTTAAAGCAAAGGGCAGCAAGTAAATATCTACACTGATTCTAAGTATGCTTATTTGACTTTACATGCTCATGCTTCAATATGGGAAGAAAGATAGCTTCAAATGGCAACGGGAGAGCCTATTAAGCATTTCTGAGAGATTGAGAGACTTTTAACTGCTATAAATTGTCCTAAATAAGTAGCTTTATGCATTGCAAAGGGCACAGCAGGGATGGGAGTAAAGTAGCTGAAGGTAATCAGCTGGCTGACTGTCAAGCCAGAAAAGCAGCACTTTACCAACCTCTTTACTGCAGACGGCTTTGATTTGGACAGGTCTTGTGGACCAGGAAAAACTACAATATACCGAGGAAGAATTAGAAAGATATCAGAAAAGAGGAACAAAGATTATTGATAAAGGATGGTTACAGTCTGAGGATGGGCAGTTAATAATTCCTGGAAATGCTCAATGGAAAAGTTTTACTAAAGCCTTGAAATTAACTAATGATGTAACTCAGCTCTCAGCTCTTCAACAGGCATTAAAGGAACTCTAGGAGGTGACTCCTGACCCAGCCTCTGAGTCAAGCAAGCCTCTAGTTGAGCCAGGAACCAAGGTCCTGATAAAAACATTGGGATCTGGGGGTCAATCCCTCGAGCCCCTCTGAAGGCCCTTACAGGTTATCTTTCTTCTCCCACCACTGTCAAGGTGCCAGGGATTGATTCGTGGGTACACCACACTCGAGTTAAGAGGTGGCACCCTGACTAGAACTCAATGACAACACTTTATGTCTTTACTTTCTATGCTCTAACTTTGTACTTTTCAGATGGGCCTGATAATCTATGTGGGCCTGCTTCTGCTGACTCCAAAAATCCTGAGTCTGCCATTTGATCCTGAAGACAATGCCTTCCTGTCCTGGGCTCACTCCTATGCTGAATTCCATAACTGGTCTAACTGCTGGGTCTGCGGAGCGCTCCCTTCTTCATCAGTGGAAGATTTCCTGTAGTGCGCATCTCCACTTCAGAGAAAGGACTTTCTTCAAGTCTGTGGCTACCTTCGATAACAACAACCATATGTGATGCCTCTTATTAATCTGATGACGTTTAAAAATCCTAAAATGGACTGATGCAACAATTTGTACTTTAACTGTGGACATAATGTGACTTTTAACTTTCCTTATTGTTCTGTTTTTGCTGTTTGTTTCCTGCATCTGTAACTGTGTAGCTGGATTTGTTTCTAGTCGCAGGGAGGCTTTTGAGTTACAAATGGTTGCTCAAACCATTTCCTGGTTCCAAATAGGGAAAGGAATATGTCAAGGCTGTATAATGTCACCCTGCTTATTTAACTTATATGCAGAGTACATCATGAGAAGTGCTGGGCTAGATGAAGCACAAGCTGGAATCAAGATTGCTGGGAGAAATATCAATAACCTCAGATATACAGTTGACACCATCCTTATGGAAGAAAGAGAAGAACTAAAGAGCCTCTTGATAAAGCTGAAAGAGGAGAGTGAAAAAGAAGGGTTAAAACTTAACATTAGGAAAATGAAGATCATGGCATCTGGCCCCATCACCTCATGGCAAATAGATGGGGAAACAGTGGAAATAGTGACAGACTTTATTTTGAGGGGCTCAAAAATCACTGCACATGGTGACTGCAGCCATGAAATTATAAGACATTTGCTCCTTGGAAGAAAAACTATGACCAATCTAGACAGCATATTAAAAAGCAGAGATATTACTTTGCCAACAAAGGTCCGGCTAGTCAAGGCTATGTTTTTTCCAGTAGTCATGTATGGATGTGAGGGTTGGACTATAAAGAAAGCTGAGCACTTAAGAATTGATGCTTTTGAACTGTGGTGTTGGAGAAGACTCTTGAGAGTCCCTTGGACTGCAAGGAGATCCAACCAGTCCATCCTAAAGAAAATCAGTTCTGAATATTCCTTGCAAAGACTGATGCTGAAGCCGAAGCTCCAATACTTTGGCCACCTGATACAAAGAGCTGACTCATTGAAAAAGACCCTGATGCTGGGAAAGGTTGAAGGCAGGAGGAGAAGGGGATGACAGAGGATGAGATGATTGGATGGCATCACCGACCCAATGGACATGAGTTTGAGCAAGCTCCAGGAGTTGGTGATAGACAGGGAAGTGTGGTGTGCTGCAGTCCATGAAGTGGCAAAGAGTCGGACACTACTGTGCAACTGAACTGATAGAAATTTATTTATTTTTTTTTTGCTTGTGAACAACAGAAATTTATTTCTCACAGTTCTGGAGGCTAGAGGTACAAGATCAGGGTAGCAGTATGGCCAGATTAGACCCTTTTCTTTTTTTCTTTTAAAATTAATTAATTTATTTATTTTACTTTACAACATTGTATTGGTTTTGCCATATATTGACTTGACTCCGCCATGGGTGTACATGTGTTCCCCATCCTGAACCCCACCTCCCACCTCCCTCCCCATCCCATTCCTCTGGATCATCCCAATGTATCAGCCCCAACCACCCTGTATCATGAATCTAACCTGGACTGGCAATTCATTTCACATATGATAATTTATATGTTTTAATGCCATTCTCCCATATCATCCCACCCTTGCCCTCTCCCACAGAGTCCAAAAGACTGTTCAATACATCTGTGTCTCTTGCTGTCTCGCATATAGGGTTATTGTTACCATCTTTCTAAATTCCATACATATGCGTTAGTATACTGTATTGGTGTTTTTCTTTCTGGCTTACTTCACTCTGTATAATGGGCTCCAGTTTCATCCATCTCATTAGAACTGATTCAAATGTACTCTTTTTAATGGCTGAGTAATATTCCATTGTGTATATGTACCACAGCTTTCTTATTCATTCATCTGCTGATGGACATCTAGGTTGCTTCCATGTCCTATTATAAACAGTGCTGCGATGAACAGTGGGATACACATGTCTCTTTCAATTTTGGTTTCCTCAGTGTGTATGCCTAGCAGTAGGATTGCTGGGTCATATGGCAGTTCTATTTCCAGTTTTTTAAGGAATCTCCACACTGTTCTCCATAGTGGCTGTACTAATTTGCATTCCCACCAACAGTGTAAGAGGGTTCCCTTTTCTCCACACCCTCTCCAGCATTTATTTTTTGTAGACTTTTGGATAGCAGCCATCCTGCTGGCGTGTAATGGTACCTCACTGTGGTTTTGATTTGCATTTCTCTGATAATGAGTGATGTTGAGCATCTTTTCATGTGTTTGTTAGCCATCTGTGTGTCTTCTTTGGAGAAATGTCTGTTTAGTTCTTTGGCCCACTTTTTGATTGGGTCTTTTAATTTTCTGGAATTGAGCTGCAGGAGTTACTTGTGTATTTTTGAGATTAATTCTTTGTCCGTTGCTTCATTTGCTATTATTTTCTCCCATTCTGAAGGCTATCTTTTCACCTTGCTTATAGTTTCCTTTGTTGTGCAGAAGCTTTTAATTTTAATTAGGTCCCATTTGTTTATTTTTGCTTTTTCTCCAATATTCTGGGAGGTGGGTCATAGAGGATCCTGCTGTGGTTTATGTCAGAGAGTGTTTTGCCTATGTTCTCCTCTAGGAGTTTTATAGTTTCTGGTCTTACATTTAGATCTTTAATCCATTTTGAGTTTATTTTTGTATATGGTGTTAGAAAGTGTTCTAGTTTCATTCTTTTACAAGTGGTTGACCAGTTTTCCCAGCACCACGTGTTAAAGAGATTGTCTTTTCTCCATTGTATATCCTTGCCTCCTTTGTCAAAGATAAGGTGTCCATAGGTGTGTGGATTTATCTCTGGGCTTTCTATTTTGTTCCATTGATCTATATTTCTGTCTTTGTGCCAGTACCACACTGTCTTGATGACTGTGGCTTTGTAGTAGAGACTGAAGTTGGGCAGGTTGATTCCTCCAGTTCCATTCTTCTTTCTCAAGATTGCTTTGGCTATTCGAGGCTTTTTGTATTTCCATACAAATTGTGAAATTATTTGTTCTAGTTCTCTGAAAAATACTGTTGGAAAGTGAAGGGCTGGAAAAAGATATTCCATGCAAATAGAGACCAAAGGAAAACAGGAGTAGCAATACTCATATCAGATAAAATAGACTTTAAAACAAAGGCTGTGAAAAGAGACAAAGATGGAACTACATAATGATCAAAGGATCAATCCAAGAAGAAGATATAACAATCACAAATATATATGCATCCAACATAGGAGCACCACAATATGTAAGACAAATGCTAACAAGTATGAAAAGAGAAATTAACAATAACACAATAATAGTGGGAGACTTTAATACTCCACTCACACCTATGGATAGATCAACTAAACAGAAAATTAACAAGGAAACACAAACTTTAAATGATACAATAGACCAGTTAGACCTAATTGATATCTATAGGACATTTCACCCCAAAACAATGAATTTCACCTTTTTCTCAAGCGCACATGGAAACTTCTCCAGGATAGATCACATCCTGGGCCATAAATCTAGCCTTGGTAAATTCAAAAAAACTGAAATCATTCCAAGCATCTTTTCTGACCACAATGCAGTAAGATTAGATGTCAATTACAGGAGAAAAACAATTAAAAATTCCAACATATGGAGGCTGAACAACATGCTGCTGAATAACCAACAAATCACCAAGGAAATAAAGAAAGAAATAAAAATATGCATAGGAATGAATGAAAATGAAAACACAACAACCCAAAACCTATGGGACACTGTAAAAGCAGTGCTAAAGGGAAGGTTCATAGCAATACAGGCTTACCTCAGGAAACAAGAAAAAAGTAAAATAAATAACCTAACTCTACACCTAAAGCAGCTTGCAAAGGAAGAAATTATGATACAAATTTAAAAAGAGGTTTCTTTAAAAATTCTGTGTTGCCTTGATGACCCCTAGTTCCACCTGAAGTTAATTTTTCTCAGACGTTGAGCTAACCAATGCATTTTTCTTATAGAAATGTTTGTCTTAAGCTATGTTAATGAGCTATGTATTTACCCTAGTCTCTGTCTTCAAGTAGGTTCTGCCTAAGACTTACAACCAACTTGACAAACCAGTATGTTTTACTCATGCAAATGTTCCATTAAGCTATGTTAATGAAACTGTATTTGCTTGGAAACCTGCCTTTCTTTAAGATTCCTGTCTATCATTTTATGGCCTTGGACAACTCACCTGGTGCCAATGTTATCTTAAAATGCATGTTGTTGGTGAGGGGCCTGATGCCAGCCTCTGAGTTTTGAAACATTTTCTTTCTCTAATTAGCAGATTGCTAGTAGCTATATAACATCTGGCTAAAGACTAGCAGGGGGACACTCTTTCTGCCCCCTTCTGATGTCTATGTCAGAAGCTTTCTCTGTCTGTTTTATACTTTAATAAAACTTGATTACACAAAAACTCTTGAGTGATCAAGCCTCGTCACTGGCCTTGGATTGAACTCCTCTCCTTTGGAGGCCAAGAATCCTGGCATCTTTCGTGGTTTAGCAACAACCTCTCATCATGTATCCTAAAGGCTTGTAGTTATGAAATTTTCAATAATTTTTTTAATAGTAAAAAATGGAATGAGGAGTGAATATGGGAACTAACATAAATCTTAATTGTCAATTGCAACCAAATTCAGGGGCCATTCACCAAAAGTGTGGGGGAACTCTGACCTTGGCAATAGGCTGGCGACAGTGACAGTGATGAACATTTGGTAAATTCTTTCATAGATGGAAAAGTTCCCAGGCTAGCTGCAGGTCTAGAGACCCTGGAGACTGGGGATAAGAAGGGTGCTGCAGAAGGCGTAGTTATGCACAGTCTCCCTATTTTCAGGTGCAGATGTGGTTAAAGAATCATTCACCAAACCAGCGCTCACTGGCATCTGTATACCAGAGACTGTGCTCAGTGCCAGGGCGCAACTGTTCTCTGCCCTCAAGGGTTCACTGTCAGATGAGTTATAAATATATCAGTTTTTTCCATGTGTAGTAAGAATGATGTTTAAATGTATATAAATATTTGATAAAACAAAGGCCATGAGCAAAAAATACTGGTTGCTATCTGAATATTGTTTTTAGAGCTTGAGGATTGATTATCCTATTGTCATTAATCATCTTTTCTTAACTCTATCTCCCTCCAGCCATGTAAGAGACTTTCTACTGAAATTTTCCATTTTTCTTGTTTTCTCATCTTGTGTATTAAAATAATAGGCAAATAATTCCCCAAGATACTCCTTGTGTGTTTATGGGATGGCTTGAAGGAGGCAGTATGGAGTGATGGAGTGTGGGGGCACACACGATGGTGAATTTTGGGGTTTGGAGTGATGCTAATTGGTTTAAAAATTTATTTGTGCAACTAAATGTTCGTGAGAACTCGGACAGATTACTTCCTTCTCTAAGCCTCAGCTTTCTCACCTATAACATGGAAACAATAATAACAGTCTTATTATTAAACAATAATAATAGATCTCCTAGGGATGTTGTGAGGACTGAAGAAAACAGGTCGTGTGAAGGGTCTGCAACGGTGTCTGTTGTAAGCAACCCATGGATGTTCACCCTTTTAGTATATGTGCTGCCAAAGAGAGCACAGATGTTCACCCTTTTATATGTGCAAGAAAAATATAGGAGGCAACAGAGAACTTTGGTAAAATAGGGAAGTTTGGTGGAAAATTGAAATATTTTAAAAGGACAATTTAGAATAAAAGATATCAATTTAGAAACTATAGCACCTTAAATCATGAAGTCTCTAGAAAAGTTCAACCATTTCATTTATAAGCTTCAAAGAACTTAGAGTGAGAAGCCCTCAGTCTCAGAGCTGGTGAAGGCAGAGCTAGAATTTACATGCTGCCCAGGTTCTGGATGACTGTCATTTTCTCCCACCCAGACTGTAGTGTCCACTTCTAAAGGGATGCAGTACCGGACCATGAGATGAGAGGTTCCACTGCTGATTATGGGTTTCCACTGTCCAGCACGGGGTGCTGTGGCTTGTTAGTCTCTGCTTTACCATGGCTCCTTTCTGATGGTTGGCCTGGAGAAGGAGAAAGCTCTGGAATGTGAGCTCTAGAACTGAAACATGTTACTTAGAAGGCAACTAAAATGTTGACAGATTTTCAGGAAGCACGGTCAGAGTAAGTTGCATCCATAGGTGATTATATTTTCTGGAGACCCTCCATTCTAGTAATAGATAGATACTGTGCTAATGTGAGCGGCCCTAAAAATCATGTCTCAGAGGCCTAGAGGTTTAGGGGAATGCAGTATATTAAGATTATAATTATGTAGATACATTAAGTAACAGAAAGGTACCATATACTATAAGCCTGTGGCAATTTTAGGGAATTAGAATTCAAAAAAAGTTAGGCTTCCCTGGTAGGTCAACTGGTAAAGAATCTGCCTTCAGTGCAGGAGACCTGAGTTTGATCCCTGGGTTGGGAAGATCCTCTGGAGAAGGGATAGGCTATCCACTCCAATATTCTTGCCTGGAGAATCCCATGGACAGAGGAGCCTGGCTGGCTACGTTCATAGGGTCGCAAAGAGTTGGACACAACTGGAGTGACTTAGTACGCATGCGTATGTATATTTAATATCACATGTAATACATATTTATTTAATAATAAACTCAGTGCAATGCACCCAGAAGCTACTTAAAACACTTGTTGATTGAAAAATGAGTAGTTCTTGTAACTTGAGATGGAGGGGAAGGCAGTTTTCCCATTTTTAGGACTGTCTAGGTTGTACCTCCTAGAGGGGTAGCCCCGAGGCCACTGTCCATGTCCAAGAGCCGTCCAGGACTGCTCTGTGGGACTGTTCTGCTCCTGCGGTCTCCACGGTTTCTCCCCAGTGATGCTTCCTCTGCTTTCTCAGGGACACTTTGGATGTGCTCAGCTGGAACACCTTACCCATCTCCCAGCCTGACCTAAGGTTTTCCCTCTTCATTGTGTCTCCTTTGGAGGAACCACGTGAAATCTGGGACTTGAACTTGCAGCCACTCTCCACCTGAGGAGGATGGGCTGGCCCTCTTGGTGGGCGGTCACACCCCAGGACAGTTCCAGCCTCACTGGGCTTCTCAGGCCCATGTCCTGGGGTTCAGGGTCTCCTCTGACAAGCTCTATTGACAGCCGTGGTACAGGGGGCCGGATGCTGGCACAGGATGACACCTCACCCACTGCTCAGAGTTCAGGGAGGTATAATGAGGAACTGGTGAGTCCAGGAATGGTCTCAGACAAGCTGACGGCTGAACAGGGGCTTCAAACCCCAAGGGAAAGGACACACATCACAGAATGGTGCAAACAATGGATATGAAAGTCAAAGGACCAACCGTGGCATGTGGTAGCAGGCTTCACCCTTCCTGGAAATGTAATGGGCTGAGGGTTTCAGCGTGTCTTGGCTGAGCCTTGGAGGCAGTACAGATGAGCCAGTGTGAACAGGAACAGAGGTCATGTCCTGAGGTGCTGAGCCGGGAGTGGGGATTCCCCCTCCCCCACCCACACATCTGCAGGGCTCATTGCATCCTGACTGGAAGGGGTTGCTGATAAGCGTAGGTTTGGGGCTGGTTCTGAGGTTGCTGGGGAGCAGGACTGGTTGCCATAGCCACCAGCAGGGCTACAGGCAGGGTGGACTGAGTCTGGGTTGATGAACGGAAGTCAGGGTCTGCAGAGGGCCTGGCAGGGTCTGGGCTGGGGTTTGAGACCAGCCTGCAATATGCCTCCATGCTCAATAGAATCTTGCAGTCAACTGTGTTTTTTTCATTTGCTGTGTCTAAGCGCCTTCTTGCGGGAGGGTCCTTGGCCTCACAGGGTGGGCCTCCAGGGAGGTTTCAGCAGCTCACACACCAGGCCAGCTTCTACGTGTCAGGCGGGTTCCTGGTGCTCACGGCTCTGGCTGGCCTGCCCTGCAGGACGGTGGAAGCCCAGTGCCCTGGTCACAGGCATTGCTATCTTCTGCCTGTCCCGTCCCTTATCCGGGGCCGCAGGCATCACAGCTCCGGGTTGTGGGAGGGCACGTTCCAGACCACATAGCTGGAAGGACAGGCCGTAGTTGGCAGCTTAGTCTTGAGGAGAAGAAGGAACATGGTGATGGAGAGCTGGTTGTTCTGGAGGCAAACATGGTAGGGGCGTCCTCGGTGTCTCCTCCCCTCTTCCCACATCACACCCCGATGACTGTCTGCGCCATGAGCGGGAGACCTGGGTGGTGGGCTCAGCCGTTTGCTGCTCTGCAGAAGCCTGCCTTTTACACATTTTCCCTCTGATTTACCGGCAGACCAGGCAAGACTCACTTTCCACCTCTAGTTAATTAGTACAATCGGACGACATGCTGGAAGTTCTGGCTAAAACTCAGTACTTCAAAATTCTCACACCTTTATTCTCTAATCCCTTCCATCTAAAAACCAGAATTCTGATTAGCTACTCTGTTCCTTAGATGCCAACCAAGGTCAGCCTGGAGGCTGTCTTTGGGCTGTCTGTCCCCAAATGACTGGTTGCATCAGGAGCCTCAGCTCTCACATCCCCAGCTCAGGGCCGAGCTGAGGTTTACCGGGTTGGACTCCTTCCCTGGTGGCCCTGCCTCCTTTGACTTTCATATCCATTGTTTGCACCATTCTGTGATGTGTGTCCTTTCCCTTGGGGTTTGAAGCTCCTGTTCAGCCGTCAGCTTGTCTGAGACCATTCCTGGACTCACCAGTTCCTCATTATACCTCCCTGAACTCTGAGCAGTGGGTGAGGTGTCATCCCTATGCCAGCGTCCGGCCCCCTGTACCATGGCCTGGGACTGTTATGAGAGAAGGTGGCCTATGCACAGGAAGGCCTTGCTGCATCCTCGGGATGGAGCTCAGTGCTTTGCCTTATTTCATGTGATGCTCCTCACAAACCTGTGAGGTGGTTACTGTTTAGATCTTTATTTACAGATAAGGGAATGGAGGCTTTAGCAAGTCAAGGAACGATGCCAAAATCACCCACCATCAAGTCAGAGAAAAATGAAGCTTAAATCCAGACCTGCCTCATCCTGGAAGTCCTAATCTCAATCTGTGTTTTCATGGGACCCCTGGCAGAGAGGTCAGCATTGTGCTAAAGCTTGGTCAGCTTCCTGGAGGTGGCAGCTCTTACTTTCACCTTGAGTTTACCTCCAGCCTCCTGCACCGAGACTGGGGCTCTTGTCCCCAAACAGAATGAAGCAGAGTGATTGCACACTTCTCCAAAGTTCTTTCCTTGTTGCCAGGGAAACCTTCCTGCCTGCTCCTTGCTTGCTTCCCAGTAATGGTAAAGCTTCCTTCCTGCTGGTTCCAGGTATCCTAGGTAAGCACTTTCTCTCTGTCAGGTGCGTAGATCTTAGGACCCCCTCGGCCTTTATTCTGTTTACATATCAAGGAAGGGCTTCCCTAGATGCTGCTATGTGCTTCTTGGCATTTGGCATTTTGTATTGCTTTTACTTATTAGCATTTTAGAATCCAGAAACTGAAAGGGTCACCCACGGCTGCCCACTTTCAATCCAGTTTGGGCTTTAGAGCTATGTTATGGGACTAGGAGCACATATCTGTGTGCCTGTTTGTATGCTGGTGTGAAGAAAAGAAAAATACAAGAAAAACAAGCTGTGTTTTGGGTAAAGGCAATGCTTGCCTCTAATATGTTAAAGGAGATGTGATTCCCTACCCAGCTGTCTTAGATTTCCTCCCAAAGGCTTTTTTTGTGTCGAGCCCTAAAAGCATTTCCCAGAGTAATCAAAACTCAGCACCACGTTGCATGGAGCATGTGAAATGTGATTTAAAAGAAGGTGACCTTGCAGTAGCCAAGCTAGTTAAGAGAGTTTAACTGAATGGAAACGTATATTGAAAGACAAATTACCAACATCTGTTGGATCATTGAAAAAGTAAGAGAGTTCCAGAAAAACATCTACTTCTGCTTTATTGGCTATGCCAAAGCCTTTAACTGCGTGAATCACAACAAACTGGAAAATTATTCAAGAGATGGGAACACCAGACCATCTTAAGAGAGTTTAACTGAATGGAAACGTATATTGAAAGACAAATTACCAACATCTGTTGGATCATTGAAAAAGTAAGAGAGTTCCAGAAAAACATCTACTTCTGCTTTATTGGCTATGCCAAAGCCTTTAACTGCGTGAATCACAACAAACTGGAAAATTATTCAAGAGATGGGAACACCAGACCATCTTACCTGCCTCCTGAGAAATCTGTGTGCAGGTCAAGAAGCGACAGTTAGAACTGGACATGGAACAACAGACTGGTTCCAAATTGGGAAAGGAGTATGTCAAGGCTGTATAGTGTCATCCTACTTATTTAACTTATATGCAGAGTACATCATGCAAAACGCCAGGCTGGATGAAGCGCAAGCTGGAATCAAGATGCCAGGAGAAATATCAATTACCCCAGATATGCAGATGACAACACCCTTATGGCAGAAAGTGAAGAAGAACTAAAGAGTCTCTTGATGAAAGTGAAAGAGGAGAGTGAAAAAGTTGACTTAAAACTCAACATTCAGAAAACTAAAGATCATGGCATCCAGCCCCATCACTTCATGACAAATAGATGGGGAAACAGTGGAAATAGTGACAGACTTTATTTTTAGGGGCTCCAAAATCACTGCAGATGGTGACTGCAGCCATGAAATTAAAAGACACTTGCTGCTTAGAAGAAAAGCTATGATCAACCTAGACAGCATATTAAAAAGCAGAGACATTACTTTGCCAAGAAAAGTCCATCTAGTCAAAGCTATGGTTTTTCTAGTAGTCATGTATGAATGTGAGAGTTGGACTATAAAGAAAGCTGAGCGCCGAAGAATTGATGCTTTTGAACTGTGGTGTTGGAGAAGACTCTTGAGAGTCCCTTGGACACCAAGGAGATCCAACCAGTCCATGCTAAAGAAGATCAGTCCTGAGTGTTCATTGGAAGGACTGATGCTGAAGCTGAAACTCCAATA
The DNA here is from genome assembly GCF_023699985.2 of Odocoileus virginianus. NCBI lineage: Eukaryota > Metazoa > Chordata > Mammalia > Artiodactyla > Cervidae > Odocoileus > Odocoileus virginianus. The sequence goes on along the minus strand of NC_069695.1, from coordinate 16,076,419 downwards.
CTTTGGCCACCTGATGCAAAGAAGTAACTCGTTTGAAAAGACCCTGATGCTGGGAAAGATTGAAGGTGAGAGGAGAAGGGGATGACAGAGGATGAGATGGTTGGATGGCATCACTGACTGAGTGTACGTGAGTTTGAGCAAGCTCCGGAAGTTGGTCAGGGAAGCCTGGTGTGCTGCAGTCCATGGGGTTGCAAAGAGTTGGACACGACTGAGCGACTGAACTGAGCTGAGCCTCTGTGAAGTGTAACTGGGGGATTAAGCCAAACAATATTGACAGATGACAAAACTGAGAACCTATTGTGTTCAAAGTTTGTGGGCTGGAGACAACATTAAGTCCTGGGCAAGAAAAGCAAGGGTCTTAAAATCATCTTATACCCACTGGCTTGTGCAGATAAAGGATTCTGGAGGGGGTACAGATCAGCATAGGGTGGAGTTGTTAGAAAGGTTTCAGCAAGGCAAGAGCAGGCATGGGCTTTGAAGGGTGGAAAGGAGGCCAGAGAGCCTTGTGGTTATGCTGGAAGCAGGGACAGTGGGAGGAGGCGAGGGGGCTGAGAGGGCTTCATACTGGGGGATGGGCTGCAAGGGCTTCATCACCCCAGAGATGTTTTGTGAAGTGCTGCACATAAGTGTGTGTGTGTTCTCCTGGGAGCCGCCCAGAGCTTTCATCAGATTATCTGGGGATCAGTCTGTGGCTCAGAAACATTAAGAAACATGAGTTATCTAGGATCTGGTTCAGGATGTCAGCGTAAGAAATTCTTAACCCACTTCTTCCCACAGACTCATCGACTCTACAGCTGTACATGGAAAACTTTCCTCTGAAAAAAAACCCCCAAAACAAAAACATAGTGATACTTCCACACCAGGCAAATGAGAGGGAAATCACACAGAAGTGGGCAGGAGGGGCAGACACCACCTCTCTACTGACCCCACCCCAGGAGGGAACTCAAAACCCAGAGTTTCTCCCTGGGCAGCCGGCTGTTAAGACCTGTTCCTGAGAGACGAGCCCCCAGCGTCTGGGTTTGAGGCCTGACCGGAGGGGCCGGGTGAACAGAGGAAAGGTGTTCACAGGCTGAGTGCTTCCCCAGGGCCCAGCGCGGGGGCAGCCCCCTGAACAGGGCCCAGACGTGGCGCTCACAGCGCAGGTCTGAGGCGCAGGGGCCCAGTGGGATTCTCTCCAGGAGGGGAGCTGACAGGCACCATGTTTGGGGTTTTGTCTTTGTTTTCCTCACCTGCAATACCATCACTTTTATTCTTAGTTTGCCTGGGAATGGATGTTAAATTTTGTCACGGGCTTTTTCTGTGTCAATTAAGTTGATCATATAGTTTTTCTTTTTTAAGTTTATTAATATGGTGAATTATATTGATTGATTTTCAAACATAGGAGCAGCCTTGCCTTCCTGGGATAAACCTGAGTTGGTTGTCTATCAAACCCGAATTGGGTAACTTGTGTTATCCTTTATGTACATTGTTGGACTCAATTTTCTGATACTTTGATGAGGATTTTTGTGTCTGTGTTTATTTTGTTTTGCTTTTCCTTATAATATTGCTCCCTGGTTTTGGTGTTAAAGTCATGTGAAAGTCGCTCAGTTGTGTCCCACTCTTTGCGATCCCATGGACTATACAGTCCATGAAATTCTCCAAGCCAGAATACTGGAGTGGGTAGCCTTTGCCTTCTCCCGGGATCTTCCCAACCCAGGAATCAAATCAAGGTCTCCCACATAGCAGACAGATTTTTTTTACCAACTGAGCCACAAGGGAAGCCCAAGAATACTGGAATGGGTAGTGATATCATAAAATGAGTTAGGAAGTATTTCTTCCTCTTTTATGCTCTGGAAAAGATTTGTAGAATTAATACTATTTCTACTTTCAATGCTTTGCAGAATTCACAAATGGCATGTCTTTTGTTGGCAGATTCTCAACTATGAATTTAATTCTTAGGACTATTCAGTTTACTCTTTCCTGGATTTTTTATTTATGTCTTTCAAAGAATTGATCCACATCATGCAAGTGTTTCAGTATATAGTCATTTGTATATTCCTTTATAACCCTTTAAATATTTGAGAAGATTGTAGTAGTGACCCTCTGCCTTCCTGATATTGGTGATTTGAGTTTTGTATTTTTTTCAGTCTGGCTAGAAGTTTATCAGCTTTACTGAGTGTTTTCTTTAAAAGAAACTGCTGTACTTTTTAGTGAAATTCTCTATTATTATTCACTGGTTTCTAATTTCATCTTTATTGTATTCTTCCTTATTTTGTATCCAGTCTTTCTTCTCTGGTTTCTTAAGGTGTAACCTTAGATTTCTGATTTTGAGAACTTCAATATTTTTAAATAAGCATTTAAAGTAATAGATTTTGCTTTCGGTACTGCTTTAACTGCATCCCATGCTTCACTTCAAGATATTTTCTATTTCCTGTTGAAATTTCCACCTACACTCTAAATGCATTTAGTAAATACATGTATTTAATACATTTACTACAATGTATTATTGTTACATAATTATATAATGCAATGTATGCATTATTTACAAGTGTGTTATAAATAATTTCCAAGTATTTGGGGGAATATGTCAGCTTTCTGTTACTGATTTCTAGTTTAATTTCATTATGCTAAGAAAACTTACTTTATTTCTCCTTTCTATTTCTTCAGATTGTTTCATGCACTTTGAATTGTTGTTAGGTGTGTGTGTGTGTATTTATATATGTACATATATGTATATATATATTTTTTTTACTGTGCTGAGTCTTCGTCGCCGAGCGGGTTTTTCTCCAGCTGCAGTGAGCAGGGCTACCCTCCAGTTGCAGTGTTCAGGCTGCTCACTGCGGTGGCTTCTCTTGCTGCGGAGCATCGGCTCTAGGGCACACAGGCTTCAGCGGCTGTGGCACGTGTGCCCAGCTGCTTTGGCTCCCGGGCCGTAAAGCACAGGCCCAGTAGTCGCGGCACGTGGGCTTAGTTGCTCCTTGGCAGGTGGGATCTTCCCGAATCAGGGTTTGAACTGGTATCTCTTGCATTGGCAGGTGGATTCTTTACCACTGAACCACCAGGGAAGCCCAGGTGTATTTATGTATTTAGGATTGTTATATCTTGTTGAAGAAGTAATCTCTTCATGTAATATCCCTCTATATCCCTCATAGTAATCCTTTTTCTGTACTTACTTTGACATTAATATAACTGCTTGAACTGACTTTTGGTTAATGTTTGCATAGTATACCTTTTCCATCCTTTACTTTTAACTTATCAATGTTCTTATTTTATTTTTTTCAATGTTCTTATTTTAAAGGTGGATTTCTTGTAGAAAGTAAACAGTTTTATTTTTGTTGTTATTGTTCAGTCAAATTATCTTTTAATGTGTGTGTTTAGACCATTCAACTTTAATGTGATTATTGATATGGTTGTTTTAATATCTGCTGTATGTTATCTGTGCTACATATCAAATCACCACAAATTTAGCAGCTTAAAGTAATACCCATTTATTAGCCACAGTTATGTAGGTCAGAAGTCTTGGCTGAAATCAAGGGGCTAACTGGGCTATGTTTTCGCCCAAATTCTTTTTTTTTTTAAATTTTATTTATTTATTTATTTATTTTAATATTGCAGTGGTTTTTGCCATACATTGACATGAATCAGCCATGGATTTACATGTGTTCCCTATCCCGATCCCCCCTCCCGCCTCACTGTCCATCCCATCCCTCTGGGTCTTCCCAGTGCACCAGCCCTGAGCACTTGTCTCATGCATCCAACTGGGCTGGTGATCTGTTTCACCCTTGATAGTATACTTGTTTCAATGCTATTCTCTCAGAACATCCCACCCTCACCCAAATTCTTTACTGAAGAATCTCTTTCCAAGATCATTTGGGTTGCTGGCAGAATTTCATTTCTTGCAACTGTAGGACTAAAGTCAGTGTTTCCTTACCGGCTCTCGGTTGAGAGCTGCTCTCTGAAGTGAGAGGCTGCCTCAGGCCCTTTTGACCAAGTTTCTTTCATCATTACAGCCGCCAGTGGACACTCCCTCACGTAAATGTCTTTAACTAGGAAGAGCCCCATCCCTTTATTTTATTTTTTTTCCATTTATTTTTATTAGTTGGAGGCTAATTACTTTACAATATTGTAGTGGGTTTTGTCATACATTGACATGAATCAGCCATGGAGTTACATGTATTCCCCATCCCAATCCCCCCTCCCACCTCCCTCTCCACCCGATCCCTCTGGGTCTTCCCAGTGAACCAGCCCCGAGCACTTGTCTCATGCATCCAACCTGGAGCCCCATCCCTTTAAAGAGTTCATCACATTAGGTCTGGCTCATGGACGATAGGCTCCCTAACTTAGACGTAACGGATTAAAGATATTGAGACATCAAAAAAATCCCTTCAAGCAGCACCTAGATTGCTGTTTGATTGAATAACTGGGAGTAGATATATGTACTGCAGGAAACAGCAGTCTTGAAGGGGGTTATCAGAATCCCATCTGCCACACTTACCATCTTATAGCTCTTTTCTCTTTCTTACATATGTCCTTCTCTTTCTGATCTTTTTCTACCTTCTCTTGGGTTGTTTTTTAAATTCCACTTTATTTTCATCATTGGATTATTGTTTGTATCTCTTTAAACATTTTTAGTGCTAAACCCTGGAGTTTACAGTATAAACTTCCAATAATATTATACCATTTTTGATATACTATAAGAATCTCACCGTGGTACTTTTCTGTTTTCTGTCTCTCAAGCTTTGTTTGTATTACCACAACTTTTACTTCTGTGGATCATATAAACCCACAATGCATTACTACTATTTTTTGTTTTAGACAATTGTCTTTTAAAACAAAAATAAGATAAAAATAATTTTATTTTACATCTATTTATCTCATTTCTAGTGCACTTCATCCTTTTGTAGAGATCTAAATTTTCCTCTGATATAATTTGTCTTCAACCTGAAGAACTTTGAATATTTCCTGTAAAGTAGAACAACTGGCAATAAATTCCCACAATTATTGTTTGTTTGAGGAGATGATCCCTATTTCTCTTTCATTTTTGAAAGTTTTTTTTTTTTTTTTTTTTTTTTTTTTTTGTGGAGGAAGGATATAGAAAGCTGGGTTAACAACTTTTTTCTTTTCAGTACTTAAAAGATGTAATTCCATTGTCTTTAAAGTTGCATGGTTTCTAAAAAGAAGCCTTAAATTCTTATCTTTGTTCCTCTCTGTGTAATGTGTCATTTTCTTTGCTTATTTCCAAAGTGTTCTGTCTTTTAATTTTTAGAAATTTGAATAAAATATACCTGCTATTTATCTCTGGGATTTAGTATTCTGTTTATGCCACTAGCTATTTTCTGAGATTCTTGTGTCTTTGGTTTGACATGTATTATTAACTTTGAAAAATTCGTAGCCAGTATTTGTTCCAGTATTTTTCCTGATCTATTTTGTCTTTCTCTTCTTCAGGATTCCAAACTTTGTATGTTTTACTGCGTTGCAGCTGAGGAACCCTGAGCCTAGGGAATTAATCACTTTGTGCTGAGAAGTAAGCAAGATTGTTCTTTGTCTTAAAGGGAGACATTACCTTATCTCTTAAGGTTTTTTGGCTATAGTCCCAGGCCTTTGGAGAAGGAAATGGTAACCCACTCTAATGTTCTTTCCTGGAGAATCCCATGGGCAGAGGAACCTGTCAGGCTACAGTCCTCGGGGTCACAAGAGTCAGATATATTTAGTGACTAAACCACCACCTGCCCCAACAAATGGCCTGGGTAAAGAGTGAGCAAGACCTTGCATTCTTGGCACTGTAAAACAGGTAGAAGCACAAGAGACAAGTGGAAGATGACCAATGTCATCCTCCCTTTCATCCTACAGCATCTTGGCTTCTATCCATCAGAATTGATTGTTAAATTTGACTTGGATAATCATGACACTAATTTGGTTAAATCACATAGGCAGTGCAGCTTTGACCATTGCACCTGGCACAACTCTAAGGTCACTTGAGAATTAGGATAAATATATGAACTTGTATCAGTCATGTTGAAGCAAAGTTGTGCTGTTCCATATATTTGTACATATATGAGAGGGATCTTTGTTTGAAAGCTGCCACTGATAGCAGATGCAATACTGCCTTCTCCTTGCCTCTTAGGGGCTTCTGAAGCAACATTCCTTAGGAAAATAAAAAATTCTCTGTGAAGTCCTAGAGCTCCTAGTTGAGTGTGCTTGTAAGCATGCTGCAGACTCTAGGTTGAAGTCTGTAGGTGTATGTATGCTCAGTCTTGTCTGACTCTTTGTGACCCCATAGACTGTAGCCCACCAGGCTCCCCTGTCCATGGAATTTTCCAGGCAGGAATATTGGAGTTGGTTGCCATTTCCTTCTCTAGAGGATCTTCCTGAACCAAGAATCGAAACTGCGTCTCTTGCATCTCGTTGGCAGGCAGATTCTTTACCACTGCGCCACCTGGGAAGCCCAGGTTGAAGTCTAGAGTTGGCATTTTTAGAAAAATGTAAGGGCATTAAAAGTACACTGTGTTTTTCTTTCTTTCTTTTTTACACTTCTTTGGCACTAACTGAATACAAGTTATATTCTCTCATGCCTGTTGGTTTGAATATCTGCTGGTTATTCAGAATTAATATTCTCTCCAATAAAAAATTACTGGCATTGAGGAAATTGGGTGGGGTCTGCTGGCAAATTTATCTCTGTACTCTATTTATTATCAGTGAATATCTCTATCTCTGTCTACCATCTATTATGTTTGTCTATCAATCATCTGTCTGTCTATAATATTATCTTTTGGCCTTTCAGTGACTTGCTTTCTTAGAAGTGTTCCTTCTTTCTTTTCTGGCAAGAATGCTAAAGTGTAAAAAAGTTTTTCTTTGGGTGACTTGGAACAGAAACCTTACTCAGTTATTGGTTTTCTGTGCTTGACCAATCCTGAGGGGGAGGGTGTGCAGGGTGGGGGAGGTTGTGTGTGCTTGAGTCCTGGTCCTGGAGTCCTTGCCTCTCAGCCTTAGAGCCCTCATCCAGAGAATCTGTAGAGTCCATATACTCAACTTTTAGCCTTGTGACATGGACTGAATATAATCCATGTAAGCACAATTTTTGGAAGATAGCTAATACTTAGTAAATATAAGCTTTTATAATTATTATCTTACTATAATTATATTTAAGTCATGGATAAAAGAACAGTGAACAACTATTGTGTTGTAGGATGAGAGAAAAATGATATGACCCCTGGTCAAATGGACTATCAGTTCAGTTCAGATGCTCAGTCCTGTCCAACTGTTTGTAACCCCATGGACTGCAGCACACCAGGCTTCCCTGTCCATCACCAACTCCTGGAGCTGACTCAAACTCATGTCCATCAAATTGGTGATGCCATCCAACCATCTCATCCTCTGTCATCCCCTTCTCCTCCTGCCTTCAATCTTTCTGTGAATCAGGGTCTTTTCAAATGAGTCAGTTCTTCGCATCAGGTGTCCAAAGTATTGGAGTTTCAGCTTCAGCATCAGTCCTTCCAATGCATATTCAGGATTGATTTCCTTTAGGATGGACTGGTTGGATCTCCTTGGTGTCCAAGGGACTCTGAAGAGTCTTCTCCAATACCACAGTTCAAAAGCATCAATTCTTTGGTGCTCAGCTTTCCTTATAGTCCAACTCTCACATCCATACATGACTAGTAGAAAAACCATAGCTTTGACTAGATGGACTTTTCTTGGCAAAGTAATGTCTCTGCTTTTTAATATGTTGTCTAGTTTGGTCATAGGTTTTCTCCCAAGGAGCAAGTGTCTTTTAATTTCATGGCTGCTGTCACCATCTGCAGTGATTTTTGAGCCCCTAGAAGTAAAGTCTGTCACTATTTCCACTGTTTCCCCATCTGTTTGCCATGAAGTAATGGGGCTGGATGCCATGATCTTAGTTTTCTGAATATTGAGTTTTAAGCCAACTTCTTCACTCTCCTCTTTCACTTTCATCAAGAGACTCTTTAGTTCTTCTTCACTTTCTGCCATAAGGGTGTTGTCATGTGCACATCTGAGGTTATTGACATTTCTCCTGGCAATCTTGATTCCAGCTTGTGCTTCATCCAGTCCAGCATTTCACATGATATACTCTGCATATAAGTTAAATAAGCAGGATGACAATTTACAGCCTTGATGTACTCCTTTCCCAATTTGGAACCAGTCTGTTGTTCCATGTCCAGTTCTAACTGTTGCTTCTTGACCTGCATACAGATTTCTCAGGAGGCAGCTTAGGTGGTTTGGTATACCCATCTCTTTAAGAATTTTCCACAGTTTGTTGTGATCCACACCATCAAAGACTTTGATGTAGTCAATAAAGCAGAAATAGATGTTTTTCTGGAACTCTTGTGCTTTTCCAGTGATCCAGCAGATATTGGCAATTTGATCTCTGGTTTCTCTGCCTTTCCTAAATCCAGCTTGAAGTTCATGATTCATGTACTGTTTAAGTCTGGCTTGGAAAATTTTGAGCATTAGTTTGCTAGCGTGTGAAATGAGTGCAATTGTGCAGTAGTTTTAGCATTTCTTGCCATTGCCTTTCTTTGGGACTGGAATCAAAACTGACCTTTTCCTGTCCTGTGGACACTGCTGAGTTTTCTAAATTTGCAGGCATGTTGAGTGCAGCACTGTCACAGCCTCATCTTTTAGGATTTGAAATAGTTCAACTGGATTCCATCACCTCCACTAGCTTTGTTTGGAATGATGCTTCCCAAGGCCCACTTGACTTCACATTCCAGGATTCCAGGCTCTATGTGAGTGATCACACCATCTTGGTTATTTTGGTCTTGAAGATCTTTTTTGTATAGTTCTTCTGTGTATTCTTGCCACCTCTTCTTAAAATCTTCTGCTTCTGTTAGGTCCATACCATTTCTGTCCTTAATAGTGCCCATCTATGCATGAAATATTCCCTTGGTATCTCTGATTTTCTTGAAGAGATCTCTAGTCTTTCCCATCCTATTGTTTTCCTCTATTTCTTTGCATTGATCACTGAGGAAGTCCTTCTTATCTCCTTCCTATTCTGTGGAACTCTGATTTCAAATGGGTATATATTTCCTTTTCTCCTTTGCCTTTCAGTTTTGTTCAGTCGCTCAGTCATGTCCGACTCTTGGCGACCCCATGGACCACAGCACGCCAGGCCTCCCTGTCCATCACCAACTCCCGGAGTTTACTCAAACTCATCTCCATTGAGTCAGTAATGCCATCCAACCATCTCATTCTCTGTCATCCCCTTCTTCTCCTGCCTTCAATCTTTCCCAGCATCAGGGTCTTTTCAAACGAGTTACTTCTTTGCATCAGGTGGCCAAAGTATTGGAGTTTCAGCTTCAACATCAGTCCTTCCAATGAACACTCAGGACTGATCTCCTTTAGCATGGACTGGTTGGATCTCCTTGGTGTCCAAGGGACTCTCAAGAGTCCTCTCCAACACCACAGTTCAAAAGCATCAATTCTTTAGCACTCAGCTTTCTTTATAGTCCAACTCTCACATCCATACATGACTATTGGAAAAATCATAGCCTTGACGAGACGGACCTTTGTTGGCAAAGTAATATCTCTGATTTTTAATATGCTGTCTAGGTTAGCTTCTCTTCTTTTCTCAGCTATATGTAAGGCCTCATTAGACAACCATTTTGCTTTTTTGCATTTCTTTTTGTTGGGGGTGGTCTTGACCATTGCCTCCTGTACAATGTCATGAACCTCTGTCCGTAGTTCATCAGGCACTCTGTCTATCAAATCTAATCCCTTGAATCTATTTGTCACTTCCACTGTATAATCTTAAGGGGTTTGATTTAGGTAATACCTGAATGGTCTAGTGGTTTTCCCTACTTTCTTCAATTTCAATCTGAATTTGGCAATAAGGAGTTCATGATCTGAGCCACAGTCAGCTCCCTGTCTTGTTTTAGCTGATTGTAGAGAGCTTCTCCATCTTGGCTGCAAAGAATATAATCATTCTGATTTTGGTATTGATCATCTGGTGATGTCCATGTATAGAGTCTTCTCTTATATATTGGAAGAGGGTGTTTGCTATGACCAGTATGTTCTCTTTGCAAAGCTCTGTTAGCCTTTGACCTACTTTGTTTTTTACTCCAAGGCCAAATATGTCTGTTACTCCAGGTATCTCTTAACTTCTTAGTTTTGCATTCCAGTCCCCTATAATGAAAAGGATATCTTTTTTGGGTGTTAGTTCTAGAAGATCTTGTAGGTCCTCATAGAACTGTTCAACTTCAGATTCTTTAGCATTATTGGTCAAGGCATAGACTTGGATTACTGTCATATTGAATAGTTTGCCTTGGAAACAAATGAGATTATTCTATCATTTTTGAGATTGCATTCCAGTACTGCATTTTGGACTCTTTTGTTGACTATGAGGGCTACTCCATTTCTTCTAAGGGATTTTTGCCCACAGTAGTAGATATAATGGTCATCTGAGTTAAATTCATCAATTCCAGTCCATTTTAGTTCACTGATTCCTAAAATGTTGATGTTCACTCTTTCCATCGCCTGTTTGACAATTTCTAATTTGCCTTGATTCATGGACCTAACATTCCAGGTTCCTATGCAGCATTGTTCTTTACAGCATTGGACTTTACTTCCATCACTAGTCACATCCACAACTGGGTGTGTGTTTTTTTTTTTTTTTGCTTTGGCTCTGTCTCTTCATTCTTTCTGGAGTTGTTTCTCCACTGATGTCCCGTAGCATATAGGGCTGGGGAGTTCATATTGCCCTGGGGAGTTCATCATTCATTGTCCTATTTTTTTGCCTTTTCATACTGTTCATGGGGTTCTCAAGGCAAGAATACTAAAGTGGTTTGCCATTCCTTTCTCCAGTGGACCACATTTTGTCAGAACTCTCTACCATGACCCATGTGTCTTGGGTGGCCCTACATGGCATGGCTCATAGTTTCATTGAGCTAGACAAGGCTGTGGTCCATGTGATCAGTTTGATTAGTTTTCTGTGATTCTGCTGGCCCTGTGATGGATAAGGATAAGAAGCTTATTGAATCTTCCTGATGGGAGAGACTGACTGAGGGGGAAACTGGGTCTTGTTCTGAAGGGCGGGGCCATGCTCAGTAAATCTTTAATCCAATTTTCTGTTGATGGGCGGGGCTGTGTTCCCTCCCTGTTGTTTGACCTGAGGCCAAACTATGGTGGAGGTGATGGAGATAATGGAGATAATGGTGACCTCCTTCCAAAGCTCCCACGCATGCACTACTACACTGAGTGCCCCTGGCCCTGCAGTAGGCCTTTGCATGCCTGCTGCTGACCCACGCCTCTGCCGGAGACTCCTGGACACTTACTGGCAAGTCTGGGTCAGTCTGGGTCAGTCTGTTTTGGGGTCACTGGGTCCTGTGTGCACAAGGTTTTGTTTGTGCCCTCCAAGAGTCTGTTTCCCCAGTCCCGTGTAAGTTCTGTTGGCTCTATGGTGGGATTAATGGTGACCTCCTCCAAGAGGGCTTATGCCATATCCAGCTCTGCTGTACCCAAAGCCCCTGCCCCTGTGGCAGCCCACTGCTGACCCGTACCTCTACAGGAGACACTCAAACACAGTTCTGTCTCAGTCTCTGTGGGGTCTCTGGGTCCTGGTGCGCACAAGGTTTGTTTGAGCCCTCCAAGTGTCTCTGGTGGGTATGGGACTTGATTCTAAACACAACTTCACCTATCCTTCCGTCTTACTGTGGTGTCTCCTTTGCCCTTGGACGTGGAGTATCTTTTTTTGGTGTAATCCAACATTCTCCTGTTGATGGTTGTTCAGCAGCGAGTTGTAATTTTGGAGTTCTCACAGGAGTAGATGAGCGCACGTCCTTCCTCTGCCACTCTACGGACTATTAGAAGTTTTATAAATTGGGATATGCAAGGTGGATGGACAAGCTGGTGCTGACAGAGTTGCAAGGAGTTTGTACCTCGGGAAATAGTCCTTGGCCGCTAATAGTAATACCAAAGGGTTATGGCTCCTCCTGGTGGTTATTTCAAGGATGACATGCATCGCTAAGTCATGTCCGACTGTTTGGGACCCCATGGATTGCAGTATTCCAGGCTTCCCAGTCCTTCACTATCTCCTGGAGTTTGCTCAAACTCGTGTCCATTTTAGGATGAATCCCCCAATTATTTATTTATTAAATAACTAATGTAATTATTTATTCAGTGAAAAATAAGAATATTTTCAAGAGAAAAGAGAGAAGTATAATATTTATTATATAAAATATTATGAGACTTCATGGTGGTTCAGTGGTTAAGAATCTACCTGCCAATGCAGGGGATCCAGGTTTGATCCCTGGTTGGGTAAGGAAGATTCCACATGCTGAGGGGCAACGAAGCCCTTGTGACACAACTACTGAGCCTGCACTCTAGAGCCCATGTGCTGCAACTACTGAACCCACATGCTACAACTACTGAAGTTCACATACCCTAGAGTCTGTGCCTTACAACTAGAGAGTTGCCCTTGCTTGCTGCAACTAGAGAAAGCCCTTGTGCAGCAATGAAGACCCAGCACAGCCATAAATAAGTAAGTAATCATTTTTAAAGTGATTTTTTTAATTGGAAAAGTTGAAATGATTATTACTAAAACTTAAAAAACGTCATTTCTTATTAACTTCCATGAACCATTTGGACAATTCCTTATTTATGTTTTAAAGGGAAATTTCAAGTATTGTGGGATTATCTGTGACTCAATTTACTGATCCAGTGTTTCACAGCAGAATCATCAATGAGGCAGTCAGTGAAGATTCCCTAAGAGCAGATTTTCCTGCTGTCTTTGGAATCCAGCACTGCATGTGTAACGGAACTAGTGGAATTCCCAGTCCTGTACAACAGGCAATTTCCTCATAAGTTGTCTCGTGGCTTTCAAGACAGAATGGTAAAATCTTCTAGGGTGGGTCAGTGGTTTTCTGAATTTTTTGTGTCTGATGGCATACATGATCAGGAGGCAAGGAGGAACTTTGACTCTTCTTTGTAGCAAAGAGCAGCTTTAATTGGTTATTAAGCTAGAATGACCAGCAAAGTGTTGCCATTAGAGAAAAGATCCCCCTGCTGAATTATAGTATCATAACCTGGCATGAAAAGCAATGTGTTGTTTTCTTGAGGACAGAAATGTTTCAAATGCTGAGTTTCTTTTGAAAAGAAGAGTAAAGTTCAGTTGCAAAAGCTGACAGCCATATTTCTGAGAAGAAACCCTAAGGGTGCTCAAGAAAAAAATATTACAGTGATGCAATCTCTCTCTAGATGCAATCTAGAAGACAGACTGGCCTGACATATGGAAAGGAAGTCTCTAGAAAAGAACAACATGCATTGATGACATTAACTACAGGATGGATCCACATTTTTAGACCCCAAATATTTCAACAACCTCAGATATGCAGATGATACCACTCTAATGGAAGAAAGTGAAGAGGAACTAAAAGAGCCTCTTAATGAAGGTGAAACAGGAGAGTGAAAAAGCTGGCTTGAAACACAAAATTCAGAAAACTAAGATCATGGCATCTGGTCCCATCATTTCATGGCAAATAGATGGGGAAAAGTGAAAGCTGTGACAGATTTTATTTTCTTGGGCTCCCAAATCACTGCAGACGGTGACTGCAGTCATGAAATTAGAAGACACTTGCTCCTTGGAAAGAAAGTTATGACAAACCTGGACAGCCTATTAAAAAGTGGAGACATCATTTTGCTGACAAAAGACCACATAGTCAAAGTTGTAGTTTTTCCAGTAGTTATGTACTATGAATATAAGAGTTGGACCATAAAAAGGTTGAGTGCAGAAGAATTGATGCTTTTGAATTGTGGTGCTGGAAAAGACTCTTGAGAATTCCTTGGACTGCAAGGAGATCCAACCAGTCAATCCTAAAGGAAATCAACCCTGAATATTCATTGGAAGGACTGATGAAGCTTCAGCTTCAGCTTCAGCTTCAGCTCCAATATTTTGGCCACCTGATGCAAAGAGCCGACTAATTGGAAAAGACCCTAATGAAGGGAAAGATTGAGGGCAGGAGGAGAAGGGGACGAAAGAGGATGAGATGGTTAGACAGCAGCACTAATTCATTGGACATGAATTTGAGCTAGCTCTGGGAGATAACGGAGGAAGAGGAGTCCATGGGGTCGCAAAGACTTGGACACAAGTTAGTGACTGAACGATAACAGCATTGTGTGTGTGTGTTAGTTGCTCAGTCGTGTCCAACTTTTTGTGACCACATGGACTGTAGCCCTCCAGGCTCCTCTGTCCATGGACTTCTCTAGGCAAGAATACTGGAGTGGGTTGCCATTCCCTTCTCCAGGAGGTCTTCCCAACCCAGGGATTGACCTCGGATCTCCCACACTACAGGCAGATTCTTTACTGTCTGAGCTACCAAGGAAGCCCATAACAACTTTAAACGTACCCAGTTCAGTTCAGTTCAGTTCAGTCGCTCAGTTGTGTCCGACTCTTTGCGACCCCATGAATCGCAGCACGCCAGGCCTCCCTGTCCATCACCAACTCCTGGAGTTGAACTCATGCCCATCGAGTTGGTGATGCCATCAGCCATCTCATCCTCTGTCGTCCCCTTCTCCTCCTGCCCCTGATCCCTCCCAGCATCAGGGTCTTTTCCAATGAGTCAACTCTTCGCATGAGGTGGCCAAAGTACTGGAGTTTCAGCTTCAGCATCAGTCCTTCCAATGAACACCCAGGACTGATCTCCTTTAGGATGGACTGGTTGGATCTCCTTGCAGTCCAAGGGACTCTCAAGAGCCTTCTCCAATACCACAGTTCAAAAGCATCAATTTTTCGGTGCTCAGATTTCTTCACAGTCCAACTCTCACATCCATACATGACCACTGGAAAAACCATAGCCTTGACCAGATGGACCTTTGTTGGCAAAGTAATGTCTCTGCTTTTTAATATGCTGTCTAGGTTGGTCATAACTTTCCTTCCAAGGAGTAAGCGTCTTTTAATTTCATGGCTGCAGTCACCATGTGCAGTGATTTTGGTGCCCCCAAAATAAAGTCTGACACTGTTTCCACTGTCTCCCCATCTATTTTCCCATGAGGTGATAGGACCAGATGCCATGATCTTAGTTTTCTGAATGTTAAGCTTTAAGTCAACTTTTTGACTGTCTTCTTTCACTTTCGTCAAGAGGCTTTTTAGTTCCTCTTCACTCTCTGCAGTAAGGGTGGTGTCATCCGCATATCTGAGGTTATTGACATTTCTCCTGGCAATCTTGATTCCAGCTTGTGCTTCTTCCAGCCCAGCGTTTCTCATGATGTACTCTGCATATAAGTTAGATAAGCAGGGTGACAATATACAGCCTTGACGTACTCCTTTTCCTATTTGGAACCAGTCTGTTGTTCCATGTCCAGTTCTAGCTGTTGCTTCCTGACCTGCATACAGATTTCTCAAGAGGCAGGTCAGGTGGTCTGGTATTCCCATCTCTTTTAGAATTTTCCGCAGTTTATTGTGATCCACACAGTTGAAGCTTTGGCCAAATCTACTCAATTCTACCCAATTGAATATTAAGGGATATTGGAGTTGTTTCCAGCTTTGCTGTTATGAAAATGTATGGAACACAAATTGTTTAAAAAAGATCCATTTAAAAAAGAAGTCAGCCCCCTCGCAAGGGATCTCTCCCCAAGACATGGCATGTTTCTTGTGAAGTGGGTCTGTCCTGGTCTCTTTGTTCTGCTTCATAGTCTACTTCTTGTTCCTTGTACAATCCCACATCACCCTTAACATCATAGCTTTGGAATAAATTTCTTTATCTTTTTTTCTTCTTTTTTAATCATTGAAAGAAAGTCTCTAATTTGCTATTTTTTTGTGGTGCGAGCCTCATGGTATAAGTTAGGGAGTCTCTGCTGGAATTTACCCTTAAAGCAGCATGTAAAGTGTTAGATTTCCGTATCCTCAGATGTAAGACAGCATATGAAGGGGTGGACAGAAGTCTCAGGGGGGCAGTATTTTTAAATGTCTGCTTGCAGATGCATTTTCTAGTCCCTTGGAAGTAGGAATGTGTCAGAGATAAGTTGCAGAGACAAGGGGCAGGATGGGTGCCGTCTCTCTTGCTGAGATAATCCCTGTGGAGAAGGAAAAGGCAGCCCACTCCAGTATCCTTGCCTGGGAAATCCCATGTTTGATCCCTGAGTTGGGAAGATCCCCTGGAGAAGGAAGTGGCGACCCACTCCAGTGTTCTTGCCTGGAGAGTTCCACGGACAGAGGAGCCTGGCAGGCTACAGTCCATGGGGCTGCAAAGAGTTGGACACGACTGAGTGACTTTCACTTTACTTCTCTTCTGTAAGCTTTGGGCAGGCTCTCCGTCTCTGTGACTGAGTTGTTTCACTCTGATCCTCAGCATGTACGCTTGGCCCTGATCTGTGTGGACCTGTCCAGGGCTGTTCTAGGTGCTCTTCTGGGGGCCAAGGCTGTGACCCAGCCCCTCGAGATGATGTGCACAAGCTGTGTGTATTAGGCTTCACAAAAAATGTGGGAAAACTTTCATGTTTTTCTCCCATTGCTGAGTTTCATGGGTTATCACCAGACTTTCCAGAAAGAGGGCCTATGTAATGATGTTTAGTCTCAGATATTTTGCACTTGGAAAATAAAATTTTCCAGATGTCTTTCATTAAATCTAAAGCTACTGCCGATTACTATGTTTAAAAAAAGATAAATATCCTTTGGTCTTGTTTTAATTAATTTATTGTGAAACATTTTATTACAAAATCATCTTTGGATTTGATTTTACAAAATAAAGCACAAGGAGAAAATTAGGAAGTAAAGTTGGTTAGAAAAGCTCTTGAACTTTCCAAGTGATATTTCTCAGTATGTTTATAACCTGATGAGGGAGAGGGAAAAACATCCACAGAGATGTGTAGCAAAGGTGCTTAGTTTCAAGAGGATGCAGACCGCGGAGGCCGGATCATGTGACATGATAAAGGCGGGAGCCTAGGATGAATGGAATCCAAGTTGGGAAGGAAGTGTTCATCTAAAACCCACAGAGACAAGGGACTGTTCCGCCCGCAAGAAAAGGGCACTCCCACCATTTTCCCTGGTTCACTTCCCAGGCAAAGAAAGCAACCAGTTTTCTTACAAAATCACTACATATTTTCCCTATTTGACAACAACATTGCCACACAGAACCTCTTCACAAGGTTTAAAAGAACAAATAATAGATATGCACTAAAGCGGAAAAGGTTTACATGAGACAGCAGCAGGAAATGCCACACTCACCCTGCTTCCAGCTGCGGCAGGTCTGGTTGTTCCGCTAAAACAGAGCACAACTGCCGAGTTTGGCAGATCTAAGAAGGTACCACTCATCGAAAGGTAGGATGAATAGCTTTGCAAAACCCAGTGAGCCAGCACTTGAATCAGATGGTAGTCTCTGTTTCATTTAGGAGCAGGTATTATGAAGAAGTGTCCCGCCAGGGATGGTGTCCCTCCCCCTCGATGCGTGTGGAACATTGAAGGGCAGGTGCTGTTCCTTTCCAGCACTGGGTTGTCAGCATGGCTCCTAATTTCATTCTTGGTCTCCAGCAAGTTTATCTTCTACTTTTTACTAGGGCTCATTAGTAATATAATCGCTCATTTACTGAGCCTCCATCATTGTTTCTGCCTAATGAGCTTTTCTACCTCTTTTAATTTCTTCCTTTTTTTCTTTCAGTTCTGTTTGTCTACTTTGTGTATTTTGACTCCCCTCTGAAGCTGGTGTATTATTCCTGGAATTGAAATGCAGATAAAGATAAGTATACTCATAGTGGAAGAAGTCACAGTTGAGCTAAAAGTTCACATTTTAACATTCTTGTCACAGAAACAAAGCTTAGTCACAATTAGAGAAAATAGTTTCATATTATTTATGGTAAAGCTGCAAGAATGTGGGCATCAGTGAGATTTGTTATTAGAAATCACCTCTTTCCTCTCTCTCATCACCCCCCTCTCTCATCTTCCTCTCTTGGTTCCTTCTTTCTTTCCTCTTTTCAATAGAGTGGGATGTGGTTTGATTGTTAGATTTCTACTTTGGTCTTGTCATAATGATCAAGTCATAAGAAGGTTGAACAAATCTGCCTAGTTTATTAAAGATTAATTCTGTTGAAGATTTTTCACAAAATTAAAGCCACATAACCAATCAAACAAAATGCAGAATAAAACCATAGCTCTGGCATCTCTGCTTTGTTTATATCTATACTTAAAAAAAAAATCTTGTGACTAGAGCTCCTTTCACAGCACACACCATCATCTATCTGTATATGTGTTGCCATGGTAACGGGCTGTTGTGACGTTTATACAATAAGGGGCACAATTGGTGGATGGTTTTCTTAAACACAGGAAGAAATCTCCTACAAGTATTTTCCATCTGTTCCTGGAAATGTCTAATCTCCCTTGGTGACTGCTTTTATGTATCAGTTGTATAGATTTAGATTAATGTCAGCCTTCTACCAATAAAAGATCCTTTTTCATTTGTGGGCTAATTAGGTTGCTTTAAGTGTGTAGGGCCAGTCAACCCCATGACCAATTCCCAAAGGAAATTGATGCCTCCTTGTTGGTTGAGAATATTCTTCTGTAACATGGAAAATAACATACAATTGGAATGGTGGTCTTTAGAAAGCAACGCTGTAATTATAGAACATTTCAGAACACCCTCAGATGTGATATCTGTGATAATTGCAAGGTTGATTGTGGTTAGCTCCATAACATTTAGAAATTGGGTCAAGCATCATGTGAACCAAAAGTGCTCCTAGCTGATAGAAGCGAGCAAGCTTTATTCATTGCTCCTTCCTGAATTACTCTCAACATAGTTCAAAAGCACTAATAGTTCAAAAGCATTAATTCTTTGGTGCTCAGCCTTCTTTATGTACATGACTACTAGAATAAGCTTTGACTATATGGACCTTTGTTGGCAAAGTGATGTCTCTACTTTTTAATACACTGTCTTTGTTTGCCATAGCTTTTCTTCCAAGGAGCAAGTGTCTTTTAATATCATGGCTGCAGTCACCATCTGCAGTGATTTTGGAGTCCAGAAAAATAAAGTCTCTCACTGTTTCCATTGTTTCCCCATCTTTTTGCCATGAAGTGATGGGACAGGATGCCATGATCTTAGTTTTTTCACCTTCATCAAGAGGCTCTTTAGTTCCTCTTCACTTTCTGTCATTAGTATGGTGTCATCTGCATATCTGAGGTTATTGATATTTCTCCCAGCAATCTTTTTTTTTTCTCTCCCAGGAATCTTGATTTCAGTTTATGATTCATCCAGCCCGGCATTTCGCATGATGTACTCTGCATAGAAGTTAAAAAAGCAGGGTGACAATATACAGCCTTGATGTAATCTTTTCCCAATTTAGAACCAGTCTGATGTTCCATGTCTGGTTCTAACTGTTGCTTCTTGACCTGCATACAGGTGTCTCAGGAGACATGTAAGATAGCCTGGTATCCCCATTTCTGTAAGAACTTTCTACAGTTTGTTTTGATCCACACAGTCAAAGGCTTTAGCATAGTCAATGAAGCAGAAATAGATGTTTTTCTGAAATCTTGCTTTTTCTATGATCAAACAGATACTGGCAATTTGATCTCTGGTTTATCTGCCTTTTCAAAATCCAGCTTGTACATCTGGAAGTTCTGTTTATATACTGTTGAAGCCTAGCTTGAAGGATTTTGAAATATTTAAAATCCTAAAAGATGGTGCTGTTAAAGTGCTGCATTCAATATGCCAGCAAATTTAAAAAACTCAGCAGTGGCCACAGGACTGGAAAAGGTCAGTTTTCATTCCAGGCCCAAAGAATGGCAACGCCAAAGAATGCTCAAACTCCCGCATAATTGAGCTCATTTCACATGCTAGCAAGATAATGCTCAAAATTCAAGCCTAGACTTTTAAAAATGATACAATTTAATAAAGAGGTGGATCATTCCCTTGTGGGTTTATTTTGCTTTCTTATTGATTCATCTCATGTTGGAGATGTTTTTCCATTATTTCGCTCTTATAAAGGACTTAACACAAACACCAAGCCTTTCTTCTCTGTTACCATGGACCCAGCTCTCTAGCTCCTCCTATAAATTGTCTAAGTAACCTTATAGTGGATTTGGGGGGTGGTATGAACCCATGTCTCCTACGTAGTCCAGATTTCCTAAACTTGTAAGAGCTATCTCTCCCCCTCCTGCCTGCCTCAAACACGAATTCTTTCTAGGTGCCTGGAACCTGCTCATTGCTGGGGATAAAGTGGCCTGTGGACACACGTGTTTATAAGTAACTGTAGGATTATGATATTGTGATTTTATAGTAATAAATTTATATTGCTCTTTCTCTACCTTCTGACCCAGGGCTCCTGAAATCCTTTTAATTTCCTGAGAGGAGCTTCTTTTGTTCTAATGAGATGACTCTGGGTAGACTCCTGGATAACTCTGGGGTGAGGTCTGGTCACCAGAAAGACTGACCTGGGATTAGAAGCTTGGGGTTTTCAGCCCCACCTCCACCCTCCAGGAAAGGGGAGGGGCTGGAGACTGAGTGAATGTCTGTCATGCCCACCTAAGGAAGCCTCCCCAACAGTCCCAACAGCAGAGGGCCAGGAGAGCTTCCTTGCTGCAGACACATCCACGTGCTCGGAGGGGGACGCCAGCTTCGTGGGGACAGAAACTGCTGTCTTAAGATCCTCCCAGACCTCTCCCTGGGGACACTGCTTCACCCGGACACTCATATATGTACTTTATCACATCCTGTAATAGACCAGTAAACGTTAAGTTGGCATTTCCCTAAATTCTGTGAGCTGTTCTAGCAAATAATTGAATCCAAGGGGTGGGCGGGGGGGTGGGGGGGGGAGGGCACGGGGACGTCTGGTCTGCAGTCCAGTGGGACAGAGTGGTGGGTAACCTGGGGACCTCACAGTGATTGCCACCTGAAGCGGGCTGTCTCGTGGACCTGAGTCCTTACCCTAGAGGACATGGGGTTCTCTAGAAGAGTGTCAAAACCGAGTTAAATGGTGGGATGCCGAGCTGGCATCACACATCTAGTGTCGGGGGCTGGAGGTGGTGAGTGTGTTCACGGAGTGAAGGAGACTCAGGAGGGGGAGAAAACTGAGGATTTTTCTTTTCGCAAGGGTAGTGTGAAAAAATGCTTTAAAAAAGCTGTGAGAGCCACAAGAGCACATGGCAACAGTTTCTCCAATGGATTTGTTAATGTCAGTGTTAAAAATATGGACATTTGGAAATTAGCTCTGAGGTACTTAACTTTACTCAATAGAGAAACTGGCTAAAATATTCTAGCTTTAGTTAGTCCTTTCAGACATTTTTGCAAGATCACTTTAGCCCTCGTTTGATGGTTGGAAAATCCCACACTTTATAGAAACTCAAAACAGAAAGGAGAATTTTCTTGCAGTAACATCCCTGTTGCATTTTGCAGAGAAACACTGGTGTGAATGTGCCTAAAGCCCAGTGACTCCGAGATGGGAATGGCCGGCCCAGGTCCTCGTTCCACTCGTCCCTTCAGCCCCATGCAGGCCCATGTTGGACCACTCATCTCACCTCCCAAGGGCTGACTCAATGTCACTAAAAAGGAAGTTTTGTGAATATTCAGAGTAGCAACAGAAAACCCATCTCCTCAGCCAGTGTGTTTTTTGTTAACTTGTCCTGTAACAAATCACATTTTTAATGTTTTCTGCCTAAATTGTATATCATGATAGGATTTTGATAATATTTTGCACTTTTCAAGAAAAGTTCACAATAATAAAAATAGTAGAGATACATCAAATATTTTTCTTACATGTCATACAAATTTAGAAAAGTGAAAGAAACAAAAACAAGAAAACCCATGCATTTATCACTCGCAGATAAACCCAAGGCTGTCTTTCCATTTTTCCTGCTTATGTAAGACTGTATCTACATTTTTGTTAAAATAAATATGGACAACATGCACTGTCTTAAAATACATATTTAATATTTAGGATACTGGGACCATCTTTCCATACCATCACCAACCCTGCTGTAGAACCATTCTAGGCTGCCTCCCATGCCCTTTGTCACCATTCATTAACATGATCCTCTTACTGTTAACATGTTTGTTTCTCAATACTCATTATTAGAAGCAGTGATTCAATTGCAAAAGAAACTTTTGTACTCTTGTGGCTTTTGAATTTGTAAAAGAAAATTAAGAAACTGACTAAAAAACAGTTTTCTAGCATCAAAGTAGTAGACTCATATTTAATTGGGTTGAATAGAACAAAAATTTCAGCAGTTCATTAGAGCTCTGGTGAGAGTAAATAACATGAGGCATTAATTTTGTTTCAAAAGCCTGGAATATTATTACAATTTATTTGTAGTTAACAAAAATAATTTAGAATAATAGTAGCATTATATCACAATAGCACATATAGTGCGAATTACATATCTAATGTACATAACACTAGTGTAACTGGTATTTATGAATATCCTGGAAATTTGCTGTAATGTCTTTTTGTACTGTCAATCTTTAGGTTCAACAGCATCTAAATTCTCTCAGAGTCAGTCTTGAAAAGAGACACACAAAAATGAGCAGTATGAAGTCTCTTTTCATGTGCCTATTGTCTTTCTGTATATCTTCTTTGGAGAAACATTGGGTTGCTGTCTTTTGTTGTGGTGGTTATTGAGTTGTAGGAGCCGTTTGTGTATTTTGGAAGTTAAACCCTTGTTGGTCACATCATTTGCAAATATCTTCTCTCAAACAGAAGATATTTTTGTACTGGGACCACTGAATACCCACATGCAAAAATTGGACTCTTACCTCACCCCATATTCAAAGTTAACTCAAAATGGGCCCACGGCCTATATATAAAAATCAGCATTATAAAACTCGAGAAAAAACATGAGAATAAATCTTCATAAGCTTGGATTTGGCCATGATTTCTTAGACCTGATACCAAAAGCACCAGCAACAAAAGACAAAATAGGTAAATTAGACTTCCTCAAAACAAAAAACCGATGCTTTTGAACTGTGGTGTTGGAGAAGACTCTTGAGTGTGGACTGCAAGGAGATCTAACCAGTCAATCCTGAATGAAATCAGTCCTGAATATTCATTGGAAGGACTGATGCTGAAGCTGAAACTCCAATACTTTGGTCACCTGATGTGAAGAGCCAACTCACTGAAAAAGACCCTGATGCTGGGAAAGATTGAAGCAGGAGGAGAAGGGGGCAACAGAGGATGAGATGACTGGATGGCATCATTTCAATGGACATGAATTTGAGCAAACTCCGGGAGATAGTGAAGGACAGGGGATCCTGAGGTGTTACAGTCCATGGGGTTGCAGAGTCAGAAATGACTTAGTGATTAAACAATAGCTACTTGTGTCTTGCAACTTAACTGAATTTTCCAATGAGTTGTATTTGCTTTGGCGAGTCTTCCTAAGGATTTTCTATATAAAACATCATGTCATCTACAAACAGTGACAGTTTTACTTTTTCCTCTGCCATTGGATTCCTTTTATTTCTTTTTCTTATCTAGTTACTATGTCTAGGACTTCCTAGATCATGTTGAATGACAGTGGTGAGAATGGTCGGTCAGTGTTAGAGTTGAGTTTAAGCATAACTGGCCCTCTTTTTCTTCCTCCCTCTCCATCTCTCTGAGGCTTCCAGGAAGGACAGGACTAGTCCAGGGTCACACATGACTCAGTGAGGTGAACTGTACCTTTATTTCTCTGCCCCCGCCCCCCGCCCCAGGCTTGGGCATAGTTTTGTGTATCATGTATCTTCTTTGACCAGGTATCCACTTAGAGCTTTCCTATTTTTTGTCTTTCTTTTTTATTTTTAAAATTATGAAAGTGTGATAATACATTTACAGGAGACTTGGAAAATACAAAACAAAGTTACATATAGTTCCCCTATATATTACAATTATTTTTTAAGTAGATAAATTCAGATTTTTAGTTGGAGTTTCAATATCAAACTCTCAAAAATTAATAGAATGAATATACAGAAAAGTAGAAGGATATAGTAGACCTGAAAAGCACTATGAACCAATTCAACATAATTAAGATTTATACAATTTTCACACAACAGCAGGGTACAAATTCTATTCAAGTTCCCATAGACTATAAACCAGGAGACATTGGAACATATCCAGGGCCACA
The DNA here is from genome assembly GCF_023699985.2 of Odocoileus virginianus. Taxonomy (NCBI): domain Eukaryota; kingdom Metazoa; phylum Chordata; class Mammalia; order Artiodactyla; family Cervidae; genus Odocoileus; species Odocoileus virginianus. The sequence goes on along the minus strand of NC_069695.1, from coordinate 16,052,415 downwards.
AAACAAGGTACAAAAATTTCATGATTTTGTATTAAAATCATACAGAGTCTATCTCTTATTATTGTGGAATTATGTTAAAATCATTATCAAAAGATATTTGAAAATAACCCACATATTTTCAAGTACAATGTGACATTACCAAGAGAGATCTTTGACTTAGCCATTGAATGCTGCTGCTAAGTTGCTTCAGTCGTGTCCAACTGTGTGACCCCATAGACAGCAGCCCACCAGGCTCCTCCCTCCCTGGGATTCTCCAGGTAAGAATACTGGAGTGGGTTGCCATTGCCTTCTCCAATGCATGCATGCGTGCTAAGTCGCTTCAGTCATGTCCGACTCTGTGAGACCCCATGGACAGCAGCCCACAAGGCTCCTCTGTCCACGGGATTCTCTAGGTAAGAATATTGGAGTAGCCATTGAATAGAGCTTTCCTATTTTTAATGGGGTTGCTTGTGTTAGAGGGAATACCAGACCACCTGACCTGCCTCTTAAGAAATCTGTATGCAGGTCAGGAAGCAACAGTTAGAACTGGACATGGAACAACAGACTGGTTCCAAATAGGAAAAGAAGTACGTCAAGGCTGTATATTGTCACCCTGCTTATTTAACTTATATGCAGAGTACATCATGAGAAACGCTGGGCTGGAAGAAGCACAAGCTGGAATCAAGATTGCTGGGAGAAATATCAATAACCTCAGACATGCAGATGACACCACCCTTATGGCAGAGAGTGAAGAGGAACTAAAAAGCCTCTTGATGAAAGTGAAAGAGGAGAGTGAAAAAGTTGGCTTAAAGCTCAACATTCAGAAAACTAAGATCATGGCATCTGGTCCCATCACTTCATGGCAAATAGATGGGGAAACAGTGGCTGACTTTATTTTTCTGGGCTCCAAAATCACTGCAGATGATGATTGCAGCCATGAAATTAAAATGAGCTTACTCCTTGGAAGGAAAGTTATGACCAACCTAGACAGCATATTAAAAAGCAGAGAGATTACTTTGCCAACAAAGGTCCATCTCATCAAGGCTATGGTTTTTCCAGTGGTCGTGTATGGATGTGAGAGTTGGACTATAAAGAAAGCTGAGTGCAGAAGAACTGATGCTTTTGAACTGTGGTGTTTGAGAAGACTCTTGAGAGTCCCTTGGACTGAAGGGGATCCAACCAGTCCATCCTGAGGGAGATCAGTCCTGGGTGTTCATTGGAAGGACTGATGTTGAAGCTGAAACTCCAATACTTTGGTCACCTGACACGTAGAGCTGACTCTTTGGAAAAGACCCTGATGCTGCGAAAGATTGAGGGCAGGAGAAGAAGGGGAAGACAGAAGATGAGATGGTTGGATAGCATCACCAACTCAATGGACATGGGTTTGGGTGGACTCCGGGAGTTTGTGACGGACAGGGAGGCCTGGCGTGCTGCCTTTCATGGGTTCACAAAGAGCTGGACATGACTGAGAGACTGAACTGATTGTGTTAGAGTTCTTTGTATAGTTTGAGATATTTATTTGCAAATATTATTTGATATTTTGTTTGCAAATATTTTTTCCCAGTTATACTGTGCTTTTGATTTTCTGAACAAGGTCTTTCACACAGTAGAAATCTTTAATTTTAGTAAGTCCACAGAATCCCTTGTTTTACTTTCTGATTGCTTTTTTTGTGTGTTGTAGTTTAAAACTACAAAGCTTGTGATCTGCATGACCAAACCCAAGTTCATGTCAATTTTCTTTTATATTTTCTATAATTTTGAATACTTTTGCATTTAAAATTTGTCTATGAATAATTTGGGGCTTCCCTGGTGGCTTGGTGGTAGAGAATCTGCCTGTCAGTGCAGGAGACGTGGGTTTGATTCCTGGGTTGGGAACATCCCCTGGAGGAGGAAATGGCAACTCACTCTAGAATTCTTGCTTGGAGAATCCCATGTACAGAGGGGCCTAGGGGCTATAGTCTGCTGCTTTTGCTTCTGCTAAGTCGCTTCAGTCGTGTCCAACTCTGTGCAACCCCAAAGATGGCAGCTCACCAGGCTCCCCGGTCCCTGGGATTCTCCAGGCAAGAACATTGGAGTGGGTTGCCATTTCCTTCTCCAGTGCATGAAAGTGAAAAGTGAAAGTGAAGTTGCTCAGTCGTGTCCGACTCTTAGCAACCATGGACTACAGCCTACCAGGCTCCTCTGTCCATGGGATTTTCCCGGCAAGAGTACTGGAGTGGGGTGCCATTGCCTTCTCCGGGGCTATAGTCTATGGGGTCACAAAAGAGTCAGCTATGAGTTAGTGACTAAACAATAACAACATGAATAATTTTGAGTGCATTTGGTGTAAGTTGTAAAGTTTGCATCTACATTAATTTCATCCCATATGGTTTCCAATTCATTGATTTTAAGTTTTAGAAAAGTTCTGGGTTATTGTCTCCATTTCAGTTCAAACTTCCAGTTAAGGGTTTCAGCAGTTCTGCCTGCAGGAGCGCTGTCTCCCATGAAGTGAGGGAGGCATGACCTGCACCTCCCACACTGACCACAGCGTGGCGCTGAACTCACCTCTCTGACCCACAGCGCTTCTGCTTTTCGGTGGATTGGGCTCCCAGCGCAGCCTCAGCTGTGTCTTCTGAGGCACCGCATGGCTTCCATCTGGAACTCCCGGGTCCGCGTCTCTGCCGACAGGAGCTTAGTTCCCTAACGACTTCCTGGGGTTTTGGCCTCGGGACAACACGGGGCTGCGTCCACGCTGGGTCGTTTGTTGACGACCCAGGCGACCCGGGGAGGAAAAGGTGAGGAAAATTGAGCAGTTTGGAGAGAGACTGCGTGAATGACTGCTATTCTCACACGATCCAGAGGGACTTGGTGTGGAAAGCTGGGTTTTTAGTCAGTTTTGTGTGCAGCGTACTAAAGTTCTTTCTTTAGTATGTGGTGTCCAGTTTTCCCAGCACTGTTTATTGTGGGGACTGTCCTTCCCCTTGGTGAGTCATTGTCCCTGTTGTCCTAAATTAACAGACCCATCCGTGTGGGCTGAATTCTGGGCTGCCTGTTCCTCTGGGCAGTGTGCCTCTTTTGTGCCAGATCCTCACAGTTTTGGTGACTGTAGCTTCCCCAAATGCAATGTGAAGTCTGGGAGGGGGATACCTCCTACCTATTCTCCTTTCTCAGGGTCGCCTTAGCTCTTTGGGGTCCTTTGCGGTTCCACACAAATTTTAGGAGGATTTGCTCTTTTTCTGTGAAAAATTCCATTGGAATTTTAGGAGGGCTTGCCTTCACTGTGTACTTTGGGTAGAATGGACATTTTAACAATAATAATTCTTGCATTTCATGAGCAGGGATATCTTTCCACTGATTTGTGTCTTCAATTTATTCATCATTGTCTTAAAGTTTTCGGTATGCAGATATCTAACATCCTTTGTTAAATTTATTCCTTGAAATAAGATACCACATGTTGCTGAGCAACTAAGCCCAAGTGCTGCAACCAAAACCAAGTACAGCCAAATAAATAAATATTTTTAAAAGAAGAAAAAAATTTATTCCTTGGTAATTTGTTCTGATGCCATTGTAAATAGTTTTGTTTTTTCTCTTTTTGATGGCTCATTTTTAGTGTTTAGAAATGCAGTTGATTTGTGTATAGTGATTTTGCGTCTTTACTGAATTTATTTCTAAATTTTTTGGTGGAATGATGTAGAAGATTGGAATTCCAAACTCCACTATTTCTACCACATCCAGGTCATCCACAACACGGAAAACAGCGGCTCCTAATATGATTTTCCCACAGTGCCTCTAAATTCCATGTGGACTTTGGATGAACTGGATCTGGGTATGTCTTGGCCTCTATCTGGAAGTTTGATGCTTTCTCTGTTTTTCTGGAATGGTTTTGACATGGTGTTTTGAAAAGTAATTTACTTACCAGTAATTCCAAATGTACAGACAACTTTACAAACATAAAATCAAATTTTGTACTTGATTAAATATAGTTCTAAATATAGATGTTGACATTATTTAAAGTGGAATTGCTTTCATAAATTCTTTTTCAGATTATTTATTGCTATGTATATGTATAAGATAAATGTTTATGAATTGATATTTTTTCCTGTAACTTTGCTGAATTAGTTGACTAGTCAAATATTTTTTTTTATTGTTTTAGGAAGTTTTATATGTAAGATGGTGTTATCTGTATTCTGTGAATTGATATAGTTTTAATTTTTCCATTCACACATGAAAATTTTGTTTCTTTCCTTAAAACTCTGGGTTGAACTTACAGTGCCCTATTGAGTAACAGTGGTGAAGGTCAGCTTCCTGGCCTTGTTGTTCCTGATTTCAGGAGTAAATCTTTCAGTTTTTAACACTGAGCATGAAGTTTGCTGTAGCTTTGTGTATTATTCTTTCTAATATGGCACAAATATTCTTTTATTCCTACTTTCTTTAGTGTTTGTATCATGAGATAGCATTAGAGTTTGATTATAGCTTCTTCTGCAATAATTGATATGATAGTTTGTTTTCACATCATGCCCTTACAGTGGTTCACTACATTGTTTTAATATGTGAAACAACCTGACATTTTTGGTGTCGAGATACTTGCTATGGCATCACCCATGCAATGTTCTGTTGGTTTCATGTTGCTCCAATTTTGTGGAGGATTTTTGTGTTCATAAAGTATGCTGGTGTAGTTTTACTTTTCTGATGTATTTGTGTGATTTGATTAGATTTTCCCTGGTATTGGTTGGGAGGGTTAACATCAGAGCTGGGAGTGGTGTGAGAGCTGGGTTATGGGTTATGGTTGCCATTATGTGACCCTGCACATAGCAACCCAGGCTGCCCTCCTGTGACATGCCTGTCCTGCCAGCTCCTGTCCAGCCCTCTAGAGACTCCTCACTCCCCACAGGGCAAGAGTGACCCTCCCCCTCCTCCCCCCACTGGCATACCTCCTGTCTCTGCCTGTCCATTCATTCTGCCTGAATCAGGACACCACTTCCTCCATGAGGCTCCTGGATTCCGCCTTGGAGCATTCCACCCCCCCCCCATGTTCCCACAGGCTGTGTCAACCCCCCAGGATCTGTCACCTCAAGAGGCCCCAGGAACATGGACTCCTCTGGGTTGAGATGAGGTCACTGACCTGTGTGTGAGGAGGGAGCAGAACTCATGGGGGAGAAGGCAAGGTGAGAGCAGGAGACAGAGACGGGCAGGGAGAGACCTGGGACTGATTGACCACAGGACCTTCAAGAGGAGCTGGCGCCCAACAACTGATCTCAGGCTCCAGGCCTGAGAACAAGCATCCCCTGTTCCAGTACCCACTCCCCCCAGGGTCTGGTATGTGTGATGGGGGCTCAAGAAACAGATATCTGGCCTGTGGGGGAGGGACACTGTGCTTGTTGAAACCCAGGACGGTCACTGGCCGCTTCCCTTCTAGACATAACCCCCACTCTTCCTGGGGGAAGAACCCAGGGTCCAAGAACCTTCTACTCTTACCTGTTATGGCTACCTCTCCCCCCACCCCCTGCCACCGGGCATCTCAGGCCTCAGAAAGAAGCCACAGTGTTGTGGTGACCATGGCAGTTGGCTGCAGGCCACCCCCATCCCACCTCCTGACCTGAGTGTGGCCACCTGAGTCGCTCCCCACCCCGACCCAGGTGCCTTGTTTTATAGGACAGGTCCTCGAGCTTCGTTCCTTTCCTGGAGGGGGTTATCCCGTGGGCAGTGGTGACTGAGGCCTGTGAATCTGGCCAGAGAGGTCCTCCCCAAGAGCCCAGGCACAGCTGGGCCAGAACGGATCCCTCCCTCCCCTTCCGTACCCCTCGGAGTGAGGATAAGGCCCTGGTGACCCCCAAGAAGAGACATGGCACCCAGAGGACTAGACCATCTACAGACCAGGGACTGAGTGTCCACCTCACTCCTTCAGAGACAGCGATGTCTTCACGAGGGCTGCCAGACTGGTCCGTGTCCCCACAAACATCCAGCCTCAGGGAACCAGGCAGACAGAAAACCGCCTTGGGGAGGGGCTGGGGTGGGAGGCTGTGTTTATAGATCCCGCCTTCGGGAAAGGGGGTCGGCCTGAGGGAGGGTGGACGTGCTCCCGCGCCGAGCACTCACTGACCGTCCCCCTGCCGTCCCCCTGCCCCTCTCCCGCTCCCTGTGACCTCACCGCCTCATTCGGAAACCCTCCTCTCTAGGCGCCAAGTGCCCACACTTCCCACCTCAACCCCATCTCTCTCCAGTTCAGTTTGCCCTTTTCCCGCGCCGGGTGAGGAGGCGTGTGAACGCCTACACTGTTGTGTTCAGCAGTGTGGACGGGGCTTCACTTCTCTTCCTGGCTCGCGTCCAGCAGGACACCGCGTGGTTTCCGGGGGTGCAGGGCTGGATGCCGCCCAGCAGGGAGGGGCCTGACACCTGTGCCTGCAGCGCCACCTGCCGGTGTCTCCGTCCTCCCGCTGGGCACAGTCTTCCCCCTCCCTCTGCCGCCTGGGATTATCTGTCTCCTCACCCTGGAGGGATCAGTTTCTTGCCCCCACCCCTTTCACCCCCCAGCTCCGCACCCCTCATGCAGAATCAGGGATGGCCCAGGACCCTCCCTGGGCTCCCCTTCCTGCCCACCCTTGGTCATGTCCTCAGTCACCTGTGCTTACAGGTGAGGGTTCCGTCCAGATGCTCCTAAATGCTCCACCCCAACATCCTCCTGGGGATGGGCCTCGTGTCCTGTAGCATCGCTCCACCCTCACCAGGCTGCGACTGCATGAGGAAGGCAGGCATCAGGCCTGCTGTGTGCACTGCTGTGCCTCCCGCTGTATACGCAGGCATGACCCTGCCCCAGGACATGGGGAAGGCGGCCCTCCCCTATGTGGGGAGACGTGACTGACCACAGGGTGGACGTCAGCTCTCGGCTCAGGGCAAGGGCAGCTGGGTGCTCACTCCTGGGACCCTTTTCAACCCAGCCTGACCCTGAGCTGCCTTTGTTCCCTTCTGTTGTCCCTCTGTTGGCCTCGCTCTGTGAGCAGAGCAGGGCAGTGTGGTCAGTGGTCACAGGCTGAGGCACAAGGACCCTGGCTGAGCCACGTGCCCCCCTGCTGACCGCACGGATCAGGCACTGCACCGGGGCCTGTTTGGTGTGGGGTCACCTGCCCGCAGAGAGGCCATGCCTCTGCTTTTGGCTCCAGAGTTCACCTTGAGTCTGACAGGAGTGTCCCTGCTCCCTGGGCTGCTCTGCGCTGATGGTATGGTGCATGGTAGGGCTTCCTAAGTCCCGTGGGGGTTGGAGGCCGAGGTTGGGCACGTCGTGGCCCCATGTTGCTATGACAGACCCCAATAAATCCTGCACCTCAGGGCTCAGGTGATCTTCCTGAGCTGCCACAGCTGAGAAGGATGGACCCTGCTCCACACCTATGTCCTCACTGAGTTTAATCTGCATCTTTCACCATAACTAACCCCAAGTATAACAGCTTTGGGGACTTTTGGGAGCCTCCAAGAAAAGCAGCTGGGAGGGGGTCTCTGGGACCCTGAATCTGCAGTTGGGGTCAGAAGTGGGGGGTCTTGGGCCCCTGGAAATCTGAAGAGCCCCTCTACCAGGGGAGGGCCAGGAGACCGCAGGTGGTAGTTAGCTGAGTCTAAGGCTCTCCTGGGTATGAGGCATCCTAGCCCCTTGCATCACCAAGAGGCTGGCTCCCTCCTCCCCTCAGCCCCAAGGCCTGGTCCCTGCTTCTGAGAAAGTTCCTAGGGTGGGGTCCTGGTGCTGCAGGTGCCCCCGGTCTGTGGCCTCCTGAGTCTCCAGGGAGCATAAGGAGTGAGAGACTTGTCCACAGAAAGGGAGCTTCTGTCAGAACAGAGCCTGGGGCTGCCGCACCTTCTCCTCCACCACCACCCCCAGGTGCACGGGGCAGGACCACGAGAGTGAGGCTTCTTCCCCTGCCAAGACATGCAGGACACATGGGGCACTGTTCATTGGACCTTCACTCATGTTAAAACCTCCCACGCAGGCCTGTTGGGTGAGAGACACCATTTAAAGACTAAAGATTAATGGGGTGGAGTGGGCTTGGGGGTGAAGCTGGGGTGGGGCAAGTTGGAAAATCACCCAAGGACACACTCTCCCTGCAGCGACCCCCCCCCAGGTGAGCCCAGGTGGAGGTGGACCCCTCTAGTCAGAGACCTCACATTCTGGGCCCCTGGGGGACAAGTATCCAAGCATCCCCAGTTCTTGTCTAGTTTCACAAGAAACACTGATTTTTTTTTTCTCCACACATTTAAAAATAGAGAATCTATTATCTTGGAAAAATAGAAGAAGTCTCTTCAGCAAGCAAGGGGCAATTCAGATTGGAGGAACTAGTGACACAAGTTATATGCAGGAAGTTCCGATTGATCCAGCTGTAGAAATAACATGGATGTCTTCTTGTATAGTTGTGTAAAGCTTCTAATGGGCTGTCTCAGATTGAGACTGGCAACACTTGCAGCTGAGCCTCTAGGGTCCCATGCATTGTGGACACAGGGCTGGCTTACTCTCCAGGAGGCTGTGTCTGTTCACAGAAGACACAAGCAGCTCCCATCCGCCCCAGTCCTGTCGTGACTCTTGAGGGCACAGACCTCTGCTCTCTGTCTGCTTCCGCTCCTGCTGGGCTGACTTCTGCTTGGTCTTCTCCACTCTGCTGACAGGCTCTTTAACTCTGGGTTTTTGTTTATGTGCAGGTGGATCCATGGCTTGGCTTCTGTAGACTTCTTAGTCAGCACCAACCTGGATGGGACAGAAGATGGTTGATCCCTGGGCCTGGAGTCCGAGCCCACCACTGCCCTGTCTTCTTCATGGCCAAGTTCTCACCCCTCCCAGCAGGCCTCTTGGGGGCCAAGGGGATGGGGTGTCCACGGCAGGAGCAGGAGTCCATGACTGGATGGAGGTGCCCACATCATGACTGGAGGGTCTATCGGGAGCTGGAGGCCACGGGGCAGGCAGGAGGGCTCCCACCGATCTTGTGGGTCCACATGTCAGAGTTGTAGGCCCGCTCATGGTGCACCAGGCTGTCAATGGGACCAGTCCAGCCTGCGCAGGTGCCTGACCACCAAGTGGTCAGTGCAGAATATGCACAGGGAGCCCTGGCAAAGCTCCCACACTCCCAGGAGGACACTCAGCATGGTCCCTGGAATCACTGGGAGGTCAGCCTACAGGGTCCCCCACCCAACCTCACTAAGTTACAGTAAAGAAACAAAAGACACCTCCGTGCTGGAAGACAGAATGTCAACAGACTGAGCACTGTCCTGAGGAAGGCAGGCTGGTGTCTGGGAACTGGGTGCTATAGTGGGGTGAATAGGGGGCTCTCAAACGCTATGTCTGCAACATGACCCCAGAATCTGTGAATGTAACCTTATTTGGAAGTAGGTCTTTGCAGGTATGATTGGTTACAGATCTGGAAATGAGGTCATCCTGGATTGGGGTGGCCCTAAATCAAAGAGGGCATCCTTCTAACATGCAGATACAGAGGAGACACCAAGTGAAGATGGAGCCAGAGATGGGAGGGAGGGGGTCACAAGCGCAGGGATGCCTGGAGCCCCCCAAACTGGAAGAGGCAGGAAGAACCCTCCAGTGGAGCCTCTGGAGGGAGCGCAGTGCTGGGACATCCTGACCTCAGTCGTCTGGTCTCCAGGACGAGAGAGGATAGGCTTCTTTTGTTCCAAGCCTGTGTGTGTGCTCATCTGCCATCGCTGCCCCAGGAAATTCATGCAGCTGGTGGGAAGTGCGCTGCCCTGATCTAAAGTCTCCTTCCCATTAGGGGCAGCCCCCTGCACCTATGCTGTTTGCACTTAACCATGATGTTCACACTGAGCCCCAGCTCCGCTTCTGGGCACTGGCATTTGGAGGGCGAGGGCAGACACCACCATGTGACCAGCCCCCAGCTGGGTGCTAAGTCTCTAGTGAACTTCCCTGGTGGGGATGGGGGTGGTGGGTGACTGTCAGGGTTCTGCCCTTCATCACTGGGGGAAGAGATACCCTAGACACCCTCGAGGGAGGAGGCGCATGCAGAGTCGTAAGAGTCTGGCTCGGGGCCCCTCCCACCCCTGCATCCCCACTGCACCCCCACTGAAGCCTATCTCAGCTGTGAGCACACCGGCCTGGAGCCTCCCAGCAAGTCCCCGAGGGGAGGTGGCCCAGCAGACCCACCCCTTTCCTCCATGTCTAGCAGGTGGGACATCCCTTCTCCTTGCCACTCCAGGAGTGGTTCTGGAGCCGATCTGTGAGTGGTTCTGGGGTTTGCAGGCTGAGCCCCTGTTGCTGTGCTCCCCACATGAGCCCCCAGAGCAAACTGTCTGCCCTGCTGCCTGAATGCCCCCTCCCTCCACTCGGTATTGTCAGGAAAGGATCAGGTGGTTCTGTAACAGCATCTGAACCCTCCTATAATAGGGGTGTCCTTGTTCACAACCCTCTAACCCCCACCGTTAGCAGGAGGTAACAAAGGTCTTTAAGGTAAAGGGTCCAGAGAGAAGAGAGGAAGCTACAAACAAAACCAGCTGGGATCAAGATGGCAACAAATCTTGACTCCCAACAGACCCCGAGTCTCATTGTATGTTGATTTTACTATATCATTGATGTAGGAGATAGATGGGCTCCAGATTATAGACATTTATAACTGGCCTCCTGTTTGCATGTCACAGGACACAAAGAAGTGGGCTCCAGGGTGGATACTTACAACTGTTAGCTTTTCTGAGAGAAGAGAGAGGTGGGCTTCAGTCTAGGTATTTACAGTCAGCCTCCAGTTTGCCCTCCGAAATGGAAGTAACAACAGAGAGTACATAGCCAGTGTTTGTCTCCGGTAAACACGCTATGGTAATAGTCATGGCAAGGACAAAGAGGGGGCAAAACCTTGTATGTGTAAAGGATTCAGGGATCTCTGCCCCTCACTCTTTTGGGACAAGGGAGACACTACACATGCACAGAAAGGCTTCTTGTGGGTCAAACTCAAGAGATAATGCCAGGCCATAATGAGTCTTGCTCCTCCCAGAAGCCTTCACTTCAAGATCCATCTTGGCTGAGGGGTGAGTGTGCACCCAGGGGTAGGTCAGATGTGGGAAAAGAAACCAGGTAATTGGCCTGAAGGAAGACAAAGACCCGGAAGAAGCTCCTCCTCACTAAAGGGTTCGCTACACCCTTTCTCTGCTGTGCTTCTGTCTTAACAAACCATTTATCTATGTGCTGTACCACTTGTTGTTTTTCTGTCTCTAATAATTTTATACCTTCATTTACAGTTTCTGTCTCTGTGATAAATATATTTTTCAATGGGGGCAAAGATCCAGGGAAAAGTAGCTTCTAGCCTTTAGCCCTTGTTGGTCTGGTGGCTAGGATTCCTGGTTCTCATCCAGGCTTTCCAGGTACAATTCCTGGGCAGGGAATTTAAGATCTCACTTCATATCACCGCTCGCTGCTAACTCAATCATTATATTCACCAGGAGTGACACACCTCCTGGTGGCCATGACCCAACATGAAAAAAAGTGAAAGTGAATTTGCTCAGTCATGTCCGACTCTGCAACCCCATGGACTATAGCCTGTACCAGGCTTCTCCGTCCATGGGATTTTCCAGGTAAGAGTACCAGAGTGGGTTGCCATTTTCTTCCCCAGGGGATCTTCCCGAGCCAGGGATCAAATCCAGGTCTTCCGCCTTGCAGGCAGACGCTTTACCCTCTGAGCCACCGGGGAACCTTCATAACCCAACATGAAGAACCAAAAAAAGGTCAAAAGGAGACGGTACTACTAACTTGGAAAAATCCTGCCCTTCCCTCAGACGTACCTGCCGCCTCAGCATTAGTCTCACTCCTCCTCCCTTTGTCTTTACTGTTTAAAATCAAACCACATTCTCCAGGAGGGCAAGAAGTTGAGCTGTGAACTTAGTTCCTGCTTCTCTGTTCTTTGGCCACTGAATAAAGCCTGTGCTGTGTTGATCTCAGCTTTGGTTTCATAATCACCTACTTAAACCTGAATGGATAAAAGGAAACCCTGTCTGTTGAGACAGAGACCCCCTAGCCAGGGTAGGACCTGAGCAGGGTCCATAGGACTTAACTTGGTGACAACCTGTGAGGGGACAGGGGTGTCTGCCTGGGGTGAGTGGAGGGCACCTCTAGCTGCAGCACTGGCTCCATTTACAGTGTGGCCCCTCCTGGGCCTGGACTGTGAGCTCTCATCCCCACACCCCTGACACCACCCGACAGTCTGACTTGGTGACACTGGCTGTTGGGTTCCAGTCAGGAGGGACCCAGATGCAGCACTTGGAGCCAGATCAGAAATGCCTTTTCACAGGCCGTGGACGTACTGGGTTTTAAGACTTTGTGTCTAGAAAATAAACTGAGCTGCTAGAAGCTGATGTGCGCTCTGGACTTGAAATCCATGTGCAGGGCAAAAGTTCTCACTGGACCTTAACCTGGAAGCTTCTGCATAGGTGATGTCCACATCAGTTCTTCCTTGCCAAGTCCTCCAGGTCTCCTTGGTGGGCACAGCGGGACCCACACTCCATGGGATCCCCGATCCAGAGCCTGAAGGGCCAGTGCTGGCAGGGCTTGGGGATGAGAGTGGTCACTCCACCAACACTGCTCCATTCCTCCTCCCTGGGGACCCAGGAGAGGCAAGGCTAATGGCACAGGCCAAGCTCAATGCATTTTGTCATGGGACCCCCAGGCCTTGCTCTGCTTACTCAGGCCCACTGTCTTCCCCTCCTGGTGCCCAAGTCCCTCAGATTCACATTCCTCGTGAGGACATCCAAGTACACAAGTTGCCCTATGTCCCCTTCCCACAAGGGACAGCCCCCCACCCTGTGCCCCATTTCTCCCTAATGATGGCCTGCTCCTCGCTTGTCCTGGGTGGGAAGAGGTCCAAGGGGGAGGCTGGTCTGTCCCGACTGCTTCCTGGGGGCCCAGAAACAGGACTTGGGAGACATAGGAGGCTGCTGGGCCTTGAAGTCTGGATGCTTCTGGGTGTGGGATGAACCGCCACTGCCCCCTGGAGCCTGCTCCCTCTGAGATTCAGGAAACAGGAGGACCCACCAAACTGACTATCCTGGGCTCTGCTGCAAGTCTGCTCACGTTTGCTCTCTGAATCCTGAAGACAGACTTGTGGGAAATGGACTGTGAATCCCATACTGATAGTGTTTTTCGTGGAATTTCCATGAGACCTCTTTCTGCCCTGTTCGGAGCAAATTACTCATCAATCCATGCTACCATCACCCCACAAGCAGACTGGGAGGCTGAGGCTCTGAGAAGCCAAGTAACCCACCCAGAAGGGCAGACTGGGGCCACAGAGTGGGGTGCCCATTCATAGCACGTTCACATTTCTCACTTCTGGCGGCCAGCTCACTGAGCCTCCTCTCAGGGGGATTAACTTATCTCCTTTTACCAGGGCTTGTCTCACATCCTGTCTCTGGGATCATCCACAAGGCTGTCACTCTGAAGCAGGGTTCGGTCTTGAGTCCTGCCCCAGGGTCACAGGTGGGAGGCCTTGCACCAAGGCCACCTCTGACGCTGGCTGAGCCCCTTTGTAACTGTTGCCAAAAGCCCCTGATCATCACCAACAAGCTTCCTGACTCCCTACTAGGCAAAGATGTCCACTCCAGGAAACATCCTGCAGTGCTCCAGCCAATCACCTAACACCAACCTTCCAGCAGGAATTTTCTTTGTCTTGAGGTTATAAAAATTGGATACTAACTCACAAAAATTGTCAGCTTTCCCTGGTCTGTCAGGAGGTCAGCCCACTGCACTCTTAGTGCCCACTTTATCTCTGCTCTTTGTTCTTAATAAAAACTCACTCCCTTCTGAAATGCTCTATGTCTGGAAATTCTTTTCCAACTTGCACTCAGACTGCTCCAACAAGTCTCATGTCACCAGGGCCACTTTCCTGGATGACACTCACCACCTGCTTGTCCACTCCCAGCTCAGGACAGAAAGGTCCCCCTGGGCCCTGAGGCCCCAGGCTCTGCCGGGAGCCCTCTCCCCTCTGGTCTGGCCCTTCCCAGTCACGGCCCCTGCAGGGTCACCAGGAGCTCCCACACCCCTGGGCAGGCTGTCTGCTGTGTCCTGGGGAGGCCTCTGTGGTCTCAGGTGGAAGGAACAAGAGGTGCCCATGAGGTTGCCTACACCAGCACAGCAACCAGCACCCACCTACTGACCTCTTCACTCTGGATGGGCCCAGGTGGAGTTCAGGGGCCCCCCAGCATGTCCTCGTTCTCATCCCAATGCTGCCCACGGGGGAGTCGCTAAGTTACTCTGTGCCGGGTGCACAGAGGGGACGCTCATTCACACACTCCTCCCAGGAGCATGGAGTTCTCGTGGGCAGGTGCCTCCCAGGATATGGGGCTTACCTGGGCAGGTACCCTGCAGGGCTCAGCACCCAGGAACTGTGCACAGAGCCCCCAGCTCCTCTGTTGGACAGATCTGACCTTGAGACCCTCAGAGGAGGACCTGAGGTAACATACAGCAGCTTCAGGATAGGTTTGTGACCCTGGGCTTCGCTCTGTGCAGCCTCCTTCCAGAGGGTCTTCCTGAGGCTTCCATAGCACCTGGGCATTGGGCCTCTGTCTCCACCCACCACCCCTCCTCTCCCTGACCCCTGGGTTCCTCTCATTAGATGGTCTTCTTGAAATTCTCTCCCACTTGTGGGCCAGATAAAATGCTTAGAAAAAAGCCAGAGCTGCGGCCCTGTGTCCATCCTGACCCTTAGGACCCACACCTGTTCCTGGAAACTTGGCCAGCACACAGAAGCCCATTGTCTGAAACCACAAGCCTGGATGGGCAACAGCTGGCTTACCTGGCCAGCATGCCCTTTACACATGAGCCTGGGTTGAGGCTTATATATACCCTCGAGGCAGCAAGAGTACCTGCAGATGTGCTTGACGCCATCTCCTCGGCCATCAGAAGCCACGGGGCCAGCCTGCAAGAGAGAGAGTGAGGGGCCACAAGGTTTCGGGGGTCCGGGCTGTGTGGGGCTCTGTTGGACCTCCCACAGGAGTTGCTAGGCTGACACTTGCTAAGGAAGAGGATGTGTCGCCTGTACCTGCTGTTGGAAGCCTTCCCAGCCAGAGGTGAGGAAGCAAGAAAACAGGCAGTGGGAGCAGGGCAGGAGGGATAACTCAGGTAGGAAAATGGAAAGCTTCCAGAAGAGCATCCAGGCCAGGACCATCCTGCCTGGCCTGCAGGAGCCAACTTGGCAAGGGTGTTGTCGCTGGGGCGGCTCCAAGCCCTTTCCTCCAGCCTTTGAGGTCTTTGCACATATTCGAGTGTTTTACCTGGGGAGGGTGGAGGAGGTTCAGGGGCTGGCCTGGGGGCCAGCCAGCGTTTACTTAGAGATGCTTTCGTGGGGTCTCCCAGCTTCCCACTGAGGACATTCCTTGGGAGTCGGGAGGGTGGAGGAGGGGGTGGGGAGAGGCTGGCTGCACATGAGTAAGTCCACATCCCTGACCATCTTCAAAATTGTTATCTGTGTAGCAAGCGTCCTAACTGGGTTTTCACCTGTGTAACTGGTAGGTTTTTATTGAGCAATGTGAACAGTGACATGAAATGTCCACAGTCAGGACTGAGATATTACACCATATGTACGGGTGTAAGAACCTGGGGAGGCGTGTGTGCATCCAGTAACCCTAGGCACAGGTTTCAGACTTGACCCCTCAACATTCTGGAGTCCAGACTCTGCTTTAGGATTTTGGTGGGAGCCTGGTGCTGACTGCAGGTGTTCTGTATGCTGGCCTCCATCTGCCTTTAGCGAGACCCACACTTCTAGGATCCTACGGAGCAGGGTCTGTGTGACTGCCCTGTGGTTTCTCTAACAAATGACCACAGGCTGGGTGATTTAAAACAGTAGGAGTTCATCCTTCCCCAGTCCTGGACACCAGACATCTGAGATCATGGTGGTGCGGAGTTGAGGTCCCTCCACAGGCTCCAGGATAGAGTCCTTCCTGCCTTTTCCAGCTTCTGAGGCTCCAGGGGTCCCTGGGCTTGTGGCCCCCTCCCTCCTGTCTCTGCCTCCATCTTCATGAGGCCTCTCCTCTGTGTCCTCTTTTGTCACTTATAAGGAGTCTGTTAATTGGATTAAAGGTCACCCTAACCCTAGATGACCTTAACTACATCTCCAAAGACACTTTTTCCAGATAAAGCCCTGTTCATGTGTTCTGGGGGGGGGGGGCACATCTTTCGGGGCCACCATTCACCCCATTCTCTGTGTATAAAATAACACTCATTTTAGGAGACCACCACAGTCCCATATAGACTGGCACAGACCGTTGGGAAGATCTCCTGGCGAAGGGAAGGGCTACTCATGCCAGTATTCTGGCCTGGAGAATTCCATGGGTTCTATAGTCCATTGGGTTGCAAAGAGTCAGACTTGACTGAGCAACTTTCACTTTCACCAGAGAGAATGAGGCCCTTGGAGTCACCTGGAACGGATGAAGGCCTCGCTTCATCAGGTGAGGGGAATCACAGGGAGGAGAGGAGTATGGTCTTGTTTAGGCTTCAAAAAGACCACGTTGGGGTGGGATGTGAGATGCACAATGGGGGCAGGGAGCTTTGTAGGGCCTGATGGAGGGATTAGGCTTGGGCCAGGGCTGTGCATGTAGAGGGGAATTGGTGTGGAGGTTGGCCATACGCCCTGGAGGAGGAGCTGACAGTCCCTGGGGCACAAGGAACTGGGAACCTGGGAGGCCTCCGTGTTACTGAACCAAACTTGAGTCCACACACCTGAGTGCAGCAAAGCCAGTCGCCTGACACCAGTTGGGGTAAAGGAAAGTGCAGCATTAATTGTAAAGGCACCAATATGTGGAGGACAGGTGGCTCATGCTCTGAACCCTGAACTCTCCCAAGGGTTTCAGCAAAGCAGTTGTACGGGCCACATGAGGGAGGTGATCAGAGTATGTGATCTGGTGCACAGTTCACCAGTACGTGAACTGGTGCACAGTTCTCTGGTTGGCGAGGTAACAGACGGCTAATGTCACAAATTCTCAGGCACTGGAAGCTCTGGGGACTACATGTTCGTGCTCATCAAGTAGTTAACTTCTTCCATTTGGTGGGGGTTTTAGCATCTATAAAACGACTCAGGGAGTGTGCATCAGATACTGTTACCTCCGTACTTCAGAGAGGAGTTATAGCAGAGGATACGGGATGGTGTCTGCCCTGGGAAGGCTCCATAGGCTCCTGCTCAATTATACCAGGTGTCTGGGCTCAGCAGCCGGGGAAGGTGGGACTGCCTTCTGAGTGTGGGGTGAAGCAGGTTCACAGTCCTCTGAGGGGCCTGTTAACCCCCAAGCTGAGATGGGGAGGCAGTGGATGGACAGATGCATTTGGCCTGGGGGAGGGATCCAGGCTAGAAATGTCACTGGAATCATCACGGGGAGGAAGAGGAAAGGCCAGGAGGGGGCAGGTGGGTTATAGCACCTATGTGCAGGTGATGGTGG
Organism: Odocoileus virginianus; assembly: GCF_023699985.2. Taxonomy (NCBI): domain Eukaryota; kingdom Metazoa; phylum Chordata; class Mammalia; order Artiodactyla; family Cervidae; genus Odocoileus; species Odocoileus virginianus. Next base: position 16,035,057 of record NC_069695.1, on the reverse strand, counting down.
TCCTGTTGGACACAACTCAGAGCCAGAAAGAGTGGTGGTCAGGGGCCTAGCTTCATCCTCTTGTTCTTTGCTTATCTGTAACTTCCCACTCTTGCAGTGAGGAGCCTGGCCCCCACCATTTGCATTTGTCAGCTCTTTTCTCCTCTTCAGGTTACATGTACAGTGGTCTCAGAATTGCTAGCTACTGCACTCTGGAAAGACCTCTATAAAATGAAGCCCAGTGTTTATGTGCAGGCCATTTTGCCTTTTGTGTATAGATTTCATTCATTTCCAAAGTCAACACATTTTGCCCCATCTCCTACAGTGAGATTTTTTTCTGAGCATTTCTAATACAGTTATGTTCTGTTGCATTGTGTATTCTGTCCTGCGACTCTCCTACACTCTAAATAACTATACTTGAATAGATTGTTTGATTCCTTGGGCTATACAAATCGATGAGCATAGACAAATGCATAGTGACAGGTGTCCATCCTAAAGCATCACAGGGAATACTTCATCCCCTTCAGCAGATGATCTGCTTATGATCTATGTAGCTTTGCTTTTCCTAGAATGTCATAAATGAGGTCATACTGTGTGCTCTCTCTTCAGACTGGATTCTTTCACTGATCAATATGCATGTGAGATTTAACCATGTCTTTCAAGGGTTGGTGATCATCCCTTTCTACTGCTGAATAATACTCCACTGCATGTACATGGGAGGAAAAAAAATTTTCACTCTGCTCTTCCATAATAAAAGGGCTTCCCTGATAGCTCAGTTGGTAAAGAATCTGCCTGCAATGCAGGAGACCCTGTTTGACTCCTGGCTTGGGAAGATCCACTGGAGAAGGGATAGGTTACCCACTTCAGTATTCTTCGGCTTCCCTGGAGGCTTGGCTGGTAAAGAATCCGCCTGCAATGTGGGAGCCCTGGGTTCAAGCCCTGGACTGGGAAGATCCCCTGGAGAAAGGAAAGGCTACCCACTCCAGTATTCTGGCCTGGAGAATTGAATAGACTCTATATTCCATGGGGTCACAAAGAATCAGACACAACTGAGCGATTTTCACTTTCCACAATAAAAGACAAATTACCAGGAGAAAAAACAGAAGCATACCTCCTCTATGCTTCCCTGGTGGCTTAGTGGTAAAGAATCCACCTGCAATACAGGAGACATGGGTTTGATCCCTGGGTTGGGAAGATACCCTGGAGAAGGAAATGGCAGCCCACTCCAGTATTCTTGCCTGGGGAATCCCATGGACAGAGGAGCCTGGTGGGCTACAGTCTATGTGGTCACAGAGTTGAACGTGACTTAGTGACTAAAACAACAACAAATATGTCCTGGATATAAGGGAGCTAGCAAAGAAAACTGAGTCATTCCCTAAAATGCCCTAAGCCATCACCTTAAATACCATCTTCAGCTAAAAACTGAAGTAAGGCCTTGGGGAATGGGACAAGCCAGTTATGGAAGATTATCATGCAAAACACAGTAAAGAAGGGTATTAATGTTTGCAAGTTTAAGCCAGGACCTCTCCATTGATAAGCTGAGACCTTTTATTTCTGGTGCAAACAGGGACAACCCTTCAATGCAGAGATTTCTCTGTAAATGTCCTTCACAAAAGGCAATTGCTATTTAGTTTCCTGAGATCCCTCTCCTCACTATGCCCGCCCCCTCCCTGCCCCTTGAAGCAGATTTAAGAAATCCTCACACCAGAGAGGCATATTTTGGGATGGCATATTCTGCTTGCCTTGACATGGATATACCCCAATTATGCATTCATCTATTGAAGCATATTCTGATTTCTTTAAGTTTTTAACTGTTATGGATAGTGCTGCTGTGCGTAAGTCCATCTTTGTTTGCATTTGGGCATGGATTTTTCAAAGCCATTCGTTCCCTAAATACTGGAAGTAAGATTGTTGGATCTCAAGGTCAGGTTTGTTTAGCTTTGGAGAAAACTGCCCAGTTATGTTATAAAGTGGCTGTCATGCATCCCACCAGCAGTGAGAGAGTGTTCCTGTTGTTCCTTACCCTCCAGCAATTGGTATTGTCATATATTTAGAGTTTAGTTCTAATTTGTGTGGTGTGATATCTCATGATTTTAATTTGTAATTCCCTAATGGTGTATGATGTTGAGCATGTTTCTGTTTTTTACTATCTGTATATCTTTTTTTTTTTGGCTGGGTATCTGTTCAGATCTTTACTCATTTTCTATGGGATTTTTCAAGAGGTTTTTTTTCTATTTTGAGTTCAAATCCTTTATCAGATATAAATTTTGCAAATACTTCTCTCCCAGTTTGTGGCTTGTCTTTTGATTTTCTGAATAAGGTCTTTTGGAATTGACATCTTTAATTTTATAAAGTCTACAATATTTTTCTTCTGTGGACTGAAGCTTGTGTGTTAAAGCTCGAAGCTTATGATATATAGGTCAAACCCATGGTCATGCAGATTTTCTGTTTATGTCTATAATTTTGATAGTTTTGAATTTTAAACGTGTATTAATAAATCTGAGTGAATTTGGTGTCTACATTTCATTCTCTGTTTCAAGTTAATTGTTCCTTAACATTCATTTTCTACTGCTGCTGTAGTCGCTTCAGTCGTGTCCGACTCTTGGCGACCCCATGGACTGCAGCCCACCAGGCTCCTCTATTCGTGGGATTTTCCAGGCAAGAGTACTGGAGTGGGGTGCCATTGCCTTCTCCGCATTCTCTACTGTTTCAAGTAAATTGTCTCAACTAAACTGTGCGTGCCTGAGGGAGGGAGGCTTGATCTCCAGTTCTCATTGGCTGGCAGGGAACAAGGAGCCCGCCTCCCTGACCCTCCTCCACTCCAATGGGAATTCCCTCTCTGACAGAGCACCTGGCTGTTGGTGGCCACTGACAGGACTCTGGTCTCCTCAGGACCCACTAGGGCTTCAGCTTTGGGACATTGTGGGGTTCAGTTCAGGCTGACAGGGGTCTGGTTTCCTCAGGACTTACTGGGATTTCAGCCTTGTGAAATCTGTGGGGTCCAGTTCACGCTGACAGGAGTCTGATCTCCTCAGGACCCTCTGGGGCTTCAGCTTTGGGAAATTTGTGGGATTCAGTTCAGGCTGACAGGAGTCTGGTCTCCTCAGGACCTGCTGGGGGTTCAGCTTTGGGACATTGTGGGGTTCAGTTCAGGCTGACAGCCTGATTTCCTCAGGACCTGCTGGGGATTCAGTTTTGGTATATTGTGGGGTTCATTTCAGGCTGATGGGAGTCTGGTCTCCTCAGGACCCATTGGGGCTTCAGCATTGGGACATCGTGGGGTTCAGTTGAGGCTGACATGAGTCTGGTCTCCTCAGGACCCACTAGGCTTTCAGTTTTGAGACATTGTGGGGTTCAGTTCAGGCTGACAGCAGCGTGGTCTCCTCAGGACCCACTAGGCTCTCAGCTTTGTGACATTGTGGGGTTCAGTTCAGGCTGACAGGAGCGTGGTCTCCTCAGGACCCACTGGGGTTTCAGCTTGGGATGTTGTAGGGCTCAGTTCAGATTGATGGAGTCTGATCTCAGGACCCACTGGGGCCTTGGCTTCGTGACATTGTGGGGTTCAGTTCAGGCTGACAGGAGTCTGGCCCCTCAGGACCCTCTGGGGTTTTGACTTTGGGACATTGTGGGGTTCAGTTCAGGCTGACAGGAGCCTGGTTTCCTCAGGACCTGCTGGGGATTCAGCTTTGGGATATTGTGGGGTTCATTTCAGGCTGAAGGGAGTCTGGTCTCCTCAGGACCTGCAGGGAGATGGTGCCCTTGAAGGAAAAGGTGAGTAAAATTGGTGAGGAGGTTTCTGTGTGTGGCTGTTGCGGAGTGTGTCTGTTTTCAGAGGACCCAGGACTGTCAGGGCTTGATGTGGAAAGTCATGTTTAGTCAGTTTTTGTGGTATAGGATGGTGTCCAGTGTTGTTCTTTGGTGTGTGGTGTCCATTTTCCCCAGTGCGGCTTATTGAGGGGACTGTCCTTTTTCTTCAATAAAAGGAGGGGGGGGGGTGTATTGTTCTTGGCTCCTTTCTTGTGAATTAACTGACCATGTGCCTGTAGGTTTAGTTCTGGGCTCTCTTGTCTCTGTCTATTTCTGTGCCAATTCTACATATCTTGTGGTGCCTTTAAGTGCTTAATGTATCTTGAAGTCAAGGAGCGAGATGACACTAGCCTGTTCTCCTTTTTCAGTGTCACTTTGGCTCTTCTGGGTCCTCTGTGGCTCCACACAGACGTGAAGATTGCTTTTGTTTGTTTGAAAATGTCATTGAAATGTTGGCAGTGATTGCATGAATGTGTACGTTGCTTTGGTTAGAATGGATATTTTAATGGTATTTTCACCCACAAGAAAGTGGGATATCTTTTTGTGTCTGTTCAATTTAATTGATAAATGTCTTGTAGTTTTTAGCTTAAGGTCTTTCAAGTCCTTGGTTTAATTCCTAGTTTTGCGGGGAGATGCAGTTGTAAGAGGGATTATTTTCTTGATTTTTCTGAATAAGATTTTTCAGAATAGATCTCTTTAATTTTATAAAGTCCACAATATTTTTCTCTTGTGGACTGACAGCTTGTGTGTTAAAACTCAAAACTCATGATATACAGACCAAACCCAAGGTCATGTAGATTTTCCGTGTTTATGTCTACAATTTGATAGTTTCGAATTTTAAATGTTTGTTAATAAATCTGAGTGATTTGGTGTCTACATTTCATTCTGTAATGTTTCAAGTTGATCGTTAAGTATTTTGGAGACGTTTTCAATACTTGGCTCTATTTCAGTTTGAATTTCCATGGTTTAATGGGGCTAGCAGAACTGCCCCCAGGGGGCGGAATCTCCACTAGGCTGTGAGGGAGACTTGCTCTCCATGTTCTCATTGGCTGGTGGAAGAGGAGCCTGCCTCCCTGCTGACCCACAGCGGGAGTTCCCGCTCTGACCAAGCTCCTGGCTCTGGGTGGCTACTGTCAGGAGTCTGGTCTCCTCAGGACCCATTAGGGCGTCAGCTTTGGGACATTGTGGGGTTCACACTGATGAGAGTCTGGTCTCCTCAGGACTTGCCAGGAGGTGGTGCTGCTGAAGGAAAAGGTGAATAAAATTGGGGAGAAGATTCCTGTGGGTGGCTGATGATGAGGGTGTCTGTCTTCAGACGACCCAGGACTGTTAGGGCTTGATGTTGAAACTTGAGGCTTTTAGTCAGTTTTTATCTGTGGTATAGGATGGTGTCCAAGTTGTTCCTTGGTGTGGGGTGTCCATTTTTCCCAGCATGGTTTATTGAGGGGACTGTCCTTTCCCAGGTGTATGTTCTTGACTCCTTTCTTATGAATTAACTGACCATGCTCTTGTAGGTTTACTTCTGGGCTCTCTGTCTCTATGCCTCTTTCTGGGCCAATTCCACACTTTGTGGTGCTTTTAGCTGTGTCATGTAGATTGAAGTTAGGGAGGAAGATATGTCCAGGCTTCCTCCTTTCCTTTGGTCACCTGTGGCTCCACAGAGATGTTGATTGTTTTTGTTTCTGTGAAAAATGTCATTGAAATGTTTGTAGTGATTGCATGAATGTGTATGTTGTTTTGGTTAGAATGGACATTTTAATGGTATTTTCACCCATGAGCATAGGATGTCTTTTTGTGTCTGTTCACTTTAATTGATGAATGTCTTGCAGTTTTTAGCTTGCAGGTCTTTCAAGTCCTTGGTTAAATTCCTTGTTTTTCAGGTGATGCAATTGAAAGTGGGATTACTTTCTTAATTTCTCTTTCTGATAGTACATTATTAATGTAGAGAATCACAAATGATCTTGCAGTTTTACTGACCTTTTTTTTTTTTTTTTTTGGCCATGTGACTTGGCTATGGGATCTTAGTGCCCTGACCAAGGATCAAACCCATACCCCCTGCAATGGAAATGCAGAGTCTTAACCACTGGACTGCCAGGGACTCCCTGAATTCATGTTTTAGTTCTGACAGTTGTTTTGGAAGTTTTATGTGGAAAACTAGAATTCAGAAATCTCATGGTTTCAGCTCTATCAGGGTCACCCATAGCACCCAAGACTTGGTGGCTACTAATATACCTTTCCTATGGTGACTTATAATACCATGTGGACTCTACAAGGCAATTAGCATCACCATTTTAGTTGCATTTGGTCTGGTTAAGTCTTGGCCTCTATAGCAATGTTTGATGTCATCTCTGATTTTTCTGATATGTGACTTACATGGTTTATTGAAAGGTAATTTACTTTCTAGCAAATTTCAAATGTTTCAGCTTTAAATAGCAGTACGAATTTTCTGCATTCACACGAAAACTGCAGTGTTTTACCCAAAACAGGTCACTTTCCCAGGTAACCAACATGTAGCCCCCAAATGGGAGATTGTGGTTTCCAATCCTATCCATAGGACCAGTTCAACTTTCATCAGCTGCCCAAGCTTTGTGCAACTGTGTTTCTTCATTCTAATGCAGTTTTCTTTTTCTGGAGCCATCAATGGAGCTTTCCCTCATGTTAAAAACCTTCATGGATTTAAAGTGACAAGATGAGTATGATCTGGGTGGCTTTTTCTGTGTGGTCTCTTTCACTGAGGATATTTTCAGTGCTTTTCCATGTTGTAACATGTATCATTATTTTTTGTTGTGATTAAAAACATAGAACATTTATCATTTGAATCATTTTAAGTATGCACCTCTATAGCATTAACTGCATTCACATTGTTGTAAAAATATCCTCACCATTCATCTCCAGAATCTTTTCATTTTCCCCAGGTGACTCTGTAACCATTAAACAGTAACTAATAACACAATGGGTATTATGCTAGCTAAGGTAAAATATGGGTTGAGGATTACCAGGGTTGCCATAATAAATAAGGATAGTTTTCCTTCTAAGCATAATAGGGATGATATTAAATTGGATTTGTATATTAGTAATCCTAATACCTTTATTAGGATTGTAAATTCTGTAAATGCCATGATAATATTTATATAGACTAAAGACACTTGGTCATTATGAATTTAATCACAATATAATGAGTCAAAATCATTTTGTTTTAAACTAAATATCATTTGGTTCATTCTAACCCTTTTTGGGTTCATTCATAGGCTAGGCTTATTGCTAATAATAGAATTAGGAAGAGGGCTATGATAAGTATGGTGTTTATATAATTTGTGATACCCAAGGAAGAGGTAAAAGGAGTGCAATTTCTAGATCAAAGAGGAGGAATGTAATGGCTAGGAAACTTTTATGGAGAAGGGAAGATGGACTGATCCTATGGGGTCAAATCTGCATTCATAGCGGCTTGTTTTTTCTGAGTAAACAGTTGGGGGAGTCAAAATGCAATAATAACAATTAATGCAGCTACAGTTAGGTATGTCAATAGTGTTAATATTAGATTAATTATTACTTTTTGGTTGTACCAAAACTAATTGACTGGAAGTTAGTTGTATTGGTTAATAGTAAAAGAATATGAGCCTCAGGAACAGATAGATACATAAAGGAATTATCATACCATGTTTATGAAATAACAGTATCAGCAGCTTCAAAGTCAAAATGGTTAGATGTAAAGTGAAATTTTAATTGACATAAGCAAACGACAAAGGTTGATCCAATAAGCACATGTAATCCATGAAATCATGTGGCTATGAAGAAAGTTGAGCCATATACTCCATCTGAAATGGTAAATGATGTTTTGTAGTACTCTCAGTCTTGCAGAGGTGTGAGATAAATGCCAGGGTGATTGTGACAAAAAAAAAGCTTAAAGTATATGCTTTTGATTTCCTTCTGTGAGGCTGTCATGAACTCATATGATTGATACCACAGAGGCTCATAGTACAGAGGTATTCAAAAGTGGGACTTCTAAGAGATTGAGAGGGCAAATTCCTGTAAGTGGTCAACACCTGCCTAGTTCAGGTGTTGGAGTGAGGCTTGAGTGATAAAAAGCCCAAAAGAAGCCTGTAAAAATTAGACTTCTGAAATAATGAACTATTCCATATCAAAGTCCTTTTTGAATAATTGGTGTGTGATGACCTTGAAAATTACTTTCTTGAATGATATCTCATTGTCATTAATATATCATAAGAATATTAGTTAATAGGTCAAGTAGGAGTAGTGTTTTTGAGTTAAAATGAAATCATATTAGACCAGATATTATTAGAAGGGCTGAGAAGGCCCTGTAGGGGGTCAGGGGCTAGGGTTTACTATATGATAGGCATAGGTTTGGTGGATCATGATGTATTGTCAAGTAAATAAAGGCTTCCTAACAGCATAAACACATAGGCTTGAATTATAGTAACAGCAAATTCAAGAATGGTGAATAAAGCAAGGATAATAAATGAAATGAGGGCTGTGGTGGTGCGGATGCTTATTAGTGTCAGAGTAGCTCCTCCAATTAGGTGAATTATCAAGTGTCCTGGTCTAATCTTGGCTGTTAGTCAAGCAGCTAAGGCTACTTGTAGGATAAATAGGCTAATGGTTTCGATACTAACTAGTATAGGGATTAAGGAGATTGGAGTCCCTTCAGGTAAAAAGTGGGCTAATGATTGCAAAAGCTCATGACTGCAGTTTCTGCTTGTATGCCTAGATTTATTAATTGTGTAGTTGGTGTAAATGAATGTGGTAACAATCCTAGTAAATTTATTGACCTAGTAAATGATATTAATATTAGTGCTCAAATTTGTCCTTTATGATTATGAATGTTTATTATTTGCTTTGATGTAAGTTGGACTAACCACTGTTGAAAAGATATCAGACAATTATTAATTTGTTGGTTAGATGTTTGGAAAAACATGCTCAGGAATATAATGATTAAGATGACAATAGGGAGTCCTGCAATTGTTGGGGTAATGAAAGAGGCAAATAAATTTTCATTCATTTTACTTCTCAAGGGGTGTTTGTTTTTGTGTTTTTGTAGATGTAAGTTCTGGGTTTGAGTAATTATATTTTGAAAATTTTAATTGAAGTATAATAGGATGAAGAACATTGATAAAATAGTAATAAATCATGTTGATGTTTCTAATTATGGCATACCATTAAGGGGACTATTATTTCCCAATCTCCAACCTAAAAGGTTAGTGCTATCTTAGCTTCTTTATGAATCTATAGTATTGATGCAGATCATTTTTTCAAAGTGTTTCAGCAGTACCAATTCGAGGAACATTAGTATGAAACTATGATTTCATCCACAATTTTCTGAACATTGTCCATAATACAGTCCTGATTGGGTTAAGAGTTGCTTGATTTAGATGCCCTGGAATTGCATCTGTTTTTAGTCCTAGAGAAGGCACAGCTCATGAGTGTAGCACATCTTCTGAGGAAATTAACATTCGGATAGCTATCTCTTTAGATAAAACTACTCGATTATTTACTTCTGATAGTTGCAATTCCCCTGGCTTTAACTCCGATATTGGAATTATATTGGAGTTGAAATTCAAGTCTTCATAATCTGTATATGCGTAGTTTCAGTATCATTGATGACCTATAGTTTTTACTGTAAGGGATGGATTGTTAATTTTGTCTATTATGTATAAAATTTGTAAGGATGGAAGGGCAATTAAGATTAAGATAATAGCTTGTAAGATTGTTCAGATAGTCTCTACTTCTTGTGTGTCTATTGTGCTAGTGTGTGTGAGTTTTGTTGTCAGCAAAAGTGAGATAATATAAAGTACTAGTGAACTGGTTAAGAAAACAATTACTAATGTGTTTTCATGAAAGTGTAACAATTCTTCTATGGTGGCTGATGTTGCATACATCCTTTATAAAGATTAACTTAAAATGGACCTAGGCCTAAATGTAAAATACAAAGCCAGAAAACTCTTAGAAGGTAACATAGGAGAAAATCTGGAAGACCTGGGGTTTGGCAATGACTCTTTAGGTACAGCACCAAAAGCACAATCCAAGAAATATATACTATATAGGTTGAGCTTCATTAAAATTAAACACTTTGTTCTGTAGAAGCCACTTTTGAGAGATGAGATGATGAGTCACAGACTGGGAGAAAGTTTTTGCAAAAGACATATCTGACAAGAACTATATCCTAAATATCTTTGCCAGTTTGCTGTTATCAGCAACTCTTAAAACTAGGTTGTTTGGTTGTTTCATATATTTTGGGGATCTAAGAGTTCTTAGTTTTTAGAATGGACAAAAGATCTGAACAAACACCTCACCAAAGGCTACATACAGATGAAAAATATGCATATGAAAGGAAACTCAAAGTTACATATCATCAGAAATTTGTAAATTTACATAATGAGATACCACTCCACACCTATTAGAAAGTCAAAATCTAGAATACTGACAACAGCAAACTGCCAAAGATGTGGAGCAAGAGGAACTCTCTTTTTTTGCTGTCCTATTTTTCCTGAGAACAAGAAACATTCTTCTCTTTCTTTCATCTTATTGTAAAGAGGTAGTCCCTGATGGATCAGATGGTAAAGAATCTGCCTACAATGCGGGAGACCCAGGCTTGATCCCTGGGTAGAGAAGATCCCCTGGAGAAGGGAATGGCTACCCACTCTAGTATTCTTCCCTGGAGAATTCCATGGACAGAGGAGCCTGGCAAGCTACAGTCCATGGGGTTGCAATTAGTCAAACCCCATGGTTGTTCAACTATTTGAGTGACTAACATTTTCACACTAAAATATAGAATAGTGCTTAAACAAAAGAAATTGGGGGCCAAATTACATGGATTTGAATGCCAACTTGAGCACTCCTTAACTGCATTGTGTTTGGCAAGTCATTTAACTTTTCTCTCCTTGTGTTGTCATATGTTAGATGGGGGTAATAAAATCTAAAGCAGAAAGTTGTTGAGAAGAGTAAGAGTTATAATAAATACCTTAGCTTTATTATTGTATTCCTGCAGTTGGCCAGTGTTACCCTCCCCAGGAAGACTTAGAAAGTAATTTTTCTTTCTTGGAAAAGGAAAGGTCTTTTGTCTTCTGATAAAAAAAAAAAGATTATACACATGTGTTAAGAAGTTTGTAGGGCAAAGTGTTGTCTTGTAGCCTTGAAATCATATCGGAGGGGAGAATTTTGCTATCTTCTTTTCTAACTCTGAAACTTCGCTCTCTCCTGAAGATTTGAAAATGTTAGTCCTCATAATCTAGTGTGTTCTTCCCAACCCCCAAAATTGTTCAAATTTTTTCTTAATGATCTATTCTTACAGAGAAAAAAATCACATGTTTAGATTTCATCGAGTGGATAGATATGGCTGTTCTCAGCTGTGACTGATAGAAGTAAGAAAATAGTGGATGATGAAAGGAAACTTTGAAGTCATAAACAAATAGAGGCATTTTATAAAAAACCATGTACTCGCTGTTTCCAAACTCCAGGGCAGTAATTTAGATCTCAGGTGGCTGTGGGCAGATGTGATGAGAAATATGATCCTAGAGATATAACTTAGCAGAAAGGATCAGGACAAGGAATGAGGAGGCTCAGACACCAGTCTAGCTTATGCTCTGCATTAATCAAGTGGTCTCAAGCGACTCATGTCAGTTTTCTGAATCAGAGATACATTAAGGCTGGACTTCTGGGAGGATTAAATCATAATGTAATGCACGTAGACATGACTTGAAAACTGTACAGAAAAAATTTAAGGTAATATTATTTCTTTCTTTAATAATCTATTTCTTCCTATCTAAAAAATGGGCAGAGGTAATTTTTTTTTAAACAGAATATGCCTTCCCTGTGTGAGAATAAACTACTGCTACTTTTTTTTTGATTAAAAAAAATAATTTAATAAATATTTTATACTTATTTTTATTTATTTATTTATTTATTTTTTTAGTATTTTTTTTTCCTTTTCTTTTTTTTTTTTTCATTTGTTTTTATTAGTTGGAGGCTAATTACTTCACATCATTACAGTAGTTTTTGTCATACATTGAAATGAATCAGCCATGGATTTACATGCATTCCCCATCCCAGCAGTAGTGATTCATTTCAATGTATGACATAAACTACTGCTACTATTATAACAGTTATAATTCTTGTTCTCTAATTTTCAGATTCCTTTTCTATATGTTCACTCATTCTGCACATGTCCTACATGCTTTCTGGCCCCATAGTCATCACACATATAGCAGGAATTTAGTTATCTGTTTAGTTATATCATCTAATTATGTTTAGAACATCTTGAAAGAGAAGATTTACACAGAACCACTAACTTTTAATCTACTCCAATCTCTTCGCTTATTACCCTCTTCTATATTCCCCTAGTCTCATTCTTGAGATTCCCTTGTGGCTCAGCTGGTAAAGAATTTGCCTGCAATATGGAAGACCTGGGTTTGATCTCTGGGTTGGGAAGATACCCTGGAGAAGGGAAAGGCTCACTGCAGTATTCTGTCCTGGAGAATTCCATGAGCTGTACAGTCCTTGGGTTCCCAAAGAGTCGACATGACTGAGTGACTTTCACTTTGGGCTTCCCTAGTAGCCCAGATATCTGCCTGCAATGCAGGAGACCTGGGTTTGATCCCTGGGTCGGGAAGATCCCCTGGAGAAGGAAATGGCAACCCACTCTAGTATTCTTGCCTGGAGAATTCCAAGGACAGAGGAACCTGGTGGGCTATAGTCCACGGGGTCGCGAAGAGTTGGACACGACTGAGACACTAACCCACAAACACACAGTCTCAGTCTGCTGCCTGGAGATGACTTGGAGACATCTAACCACTGATCTTGCCTATCAAAAAAATGTTTGTGTAGCTGGGTTGGTTGCTAACTCTGGATACTTCTAATGTTCTAATATTCTGGGTGCCAGAATTGTGTCAAGCCTGAAAAGTCGCACCAGAAGAAGCCTGCTCCCCAAGTCCTGTGCAAGATTTCATCACTTAAGTCCCAAAAAACTCTTCTTCTGCCTGAATCTCGAACAGATTCCACTATCCTTCTCTCCACCGTCTTTTCATGGAAAACAAAGCTTAAAAACCTGATAGAGAATAGACATTTTATTTCCTCTTAGTTTTGCTTTCTCTTTACCCTCTACTATACTCTGCCAATTTTTTAAACAAAACATACCCCATTCATATTAAGGAAAACAGACACTTGAGAACAAAACTGCTTTGGGAGAAAAGTATATTGTTACACTAATAGTAGAAAAGTCCAAAATATTTTGTTATAAGCATGTATATCATAGATATACATACACAATTATACTCAAGAAAGGTGATTTTATTATTATTATTTTCTTTAACTGGCCTAATCTCCCTCACAAGCCCCTTCCTTCAATCCTCACTCCACTTAACCAGTCATCAAAAAAGCTTGAATTTGTTCATTAATGATATTGAAATTATCCCTGGGTTAAATGATTTATTTGTTAAAATATTCTGTGAATTCAGAATTCCTTTCTATCTCATAGCTTGATTTATTGTTTAATATTATTTCTTTTTGTTTGATCAATGCTCAACCTTTTGGATTCTTCTGCTTTCTCTATTTTTCAAGATGGCAACTAGATATATCAGAAAGTCAGGCACCATTTTTTTCCCCCCTGAGCAAGATGAAACCACAGGTCTGGTGTTTCCTGAATCATTTATGATATTTGTGTTGCACCTGGTCTAGTCCTGTTCCTAATGAGATGACAAGGTACAATTAATTGATATGGTCTTTAGAGATGTTATACTCAGTTCACCAAACACAACAATTCAATGGTAATTACTTATCAATTTCTTTATTTGTTAAGGATGTTTTCTCTCAATATAGAATTCTGATTGACAGGTTTTGGCATTTAAAGTTATCTCATATTATTTCATTGTCTTTCTTTCATTTGTTTTATTCTTCCTTCTTTCTCTCCTTTCTTTCCTCTCTCTCTCTTTCTGCCTACACCATCTTGTCCAAGATATATTTTTATAAAGATCCCCATATTATCTTTAAAATGCAAAGTCAGGACTAGGAAGCACATTTGGATTTAAAAAAATGAGAAATAACAGAAGAAATATTGAAAAGATCAGTTTTTCACTGGAGAAAATAGTTCAAATGGAAATAATGGTTTGGCATAGGTAGCAAAAGTAAATTTGAGGTGGCATTTTCATTTTGCACCAATTCCATTAGAGTTTATTAATTCCAATGCAACCTTAACTCCAAAATGTGAACTCATTTGCCTCCAGTAGACTTCTGAATATCATGATTATTGGATGAAGAATGAAGAGGCCAAGAATATTCTAACTACAGTCTTATTTTATTTTTACTCCCCACACTTGAGAATTTTGATTCTTTAATTTCTTTGCAATAATCATTTTCCAATATAGAATTTCTTATGAAAAGCCAATGGGCTTAAATTGAATACTGCATCATTTTTTCCTGGCTGTTTTCAAGATTTTCTCTCTCTTTTTTTTTTCATTTATTTTCATCAGTTGGAGGCTAATTATCCCACAACATTGCAGTGGCTTCTGTCATACATTGACATGAATCAGCCATGGATTTACATGTATTCCCCATCCCGATCCCCTCTCCCACCTCCCTCTCTACCCGATCCCTCTGGGTCTTCCCAGTGCACCAGGCCCGAGCACTTGTATTTTCTTATTTTTGGATCCCGATAACTTGATTATGTTATACCAAGGTATGGTGTTCTATATACTTATCCTGCTTAAATTTGCTGAGCTCCTCAAATCTATATATTTATGTCAATGCCAAAATCTGGGAAATTTTTGGTCACTATTTCACTAAGTATTTTTCTGTCCCCTCCTCTCTATATTCTGAAAAAGTGAAAGTATTAGTTACTCAGTTCTGTCTGACTCTTGGCGACCCCATATACTGTAGCCTGCCAGGTTCTTCTGTCCGTGGAACTCTCTAGGCAAGAATACTAGAGTGGGTAGCCATTCTCTTCTCCAGGGAATCTTCCCAACCCAGGAATAGAACTTGAGCGTTCTGCACTGCAGCAGAATTCTTTACCATCTGAGCCACTAGGGAAGTCCATCAATGCAGAAGACCTGGGTTCCATCCCTGGGTTGGGAAGATCCCCTGGAGAAGGGAATGGCTTGAGTCCGACATAACTGAATGACTAATACACGTTATTCTGAAGTGCCTCTGAATACATGTATTTAAAATCTTTTCATATTATTTCATGAGCTCTTGAAAATATTTTTCTTTTTTTGAACAGTTTTTTCTCTGTTGTTTATACTAAGATATTTGAGTTCATTCATCATCAGATTAACAAACTTAGGAAGGAAATCTACTTCCTTCTCTTCTGAGTTCTTTGGCTGATCTAGTAATTAAATTGACATAAAATAGATTAGTAGGAGAAAAAAAATTTAATTTTGTGTTTATGAAATTCTGATGGATATGAAATCAAAGAAGTGACCAAGGCAGGTAGACTTCATACCTTTTAGACAGAGAAACAATTATTTATGAAGATTTAACAGAACAAAGGGGTTTGGGGCCATAAACTAATAAAGAAGTAACAAAATTTCTTTTTATGGCCTTCTTGGCCTTGAAATCTCTCTGGTGATAAGAAGGTTTTCTACTTTCCAGGTGTAGGTAGGATGCTATCACATGTGAAATTTATTTCCTCCTTTCAAGGGACAAAAAAGGGTCAGAGTATCCTTGCCAGTTGTTTCTTAAGTAATTCTGATTCAAAATAATCAATATGCCAAGTTGGTAGCCTTTCAGGTGAGCTATGCTCCTCTCCTTCAGTGTCCATGTCATTCATGCAAGTGTCAGACATCAGCAAGAGGTCTGGAAAGAATGTACATACAAAATTTGGAGATTGCCTTCTCTGGTAATCCCCTTTCCTGTATTTTCAACAGCAGTTTCTGTTGAGTGTTGCTGCCTTTTATTTTATTCTTTGGTATTACACACCAGAACAACTGTATTTTCTGAGTTTTATTTACTTCATATGGTGCAAACTGAGTCTACTCTCACTGTAAAAACTATGAAACTATACAATTTATCCAGTGTGTAGACCCTCATGCACTATTTGGCCGTTTTTGGTAACTCTTTCCTGTTTCAAGTAGGTTTTGTTTTATGTGTGTGTATTTCTTCCAAATTTTACACTTGTCAACCACACAGTTGGACCTATAAAAGCCATTTATTTATATTGGAAAAATATACTAAATTATGTTAGTATTTCAACTATTCCTTATTGTCTTATAATGTCCTCCAATGCTGTTGTTTTTCTATTATTTTTCCTGTAGTTCTTCTTTTAGTTTAATTAAAATACATGTTCTGTATTTAATTTATATATTAAATATTCTATATTTAAAATGCATAACTGTATTTAATTAAAACACAGTTTAAATAAAATGCATACATAAAATACATATTTATCCCATCTAGTAGTCTTTGAAAGTTTGGATTCAGATTCTTTGACTTGAGCTTTTTGCACTGACCTTTTTTTTGTTTTATTAACATGACATGTGCTTTTATTTCATTCTCATTTTCAATTTTTCCCCTAAAATATTTGGATAGTTGCCATGCTCTTGCTTTATTTTTTCATAGTTTGTTATCCAATCTAATATTATTTATTCTAATAGAAGGTAATTTCCTTAACTTTAGGAAATCTTTGTATTATGTCCCAAGCTTTAAATTGAGAACTGGAATAATTTTGTTCACTCTAAACTTTTAAACCTGAGAGTAAAAAAAAAAAAAAAAGAAATGAGAGGTACATTCCACTAGGGTAATGTGCAGCCTTTGTCATAGAACCTGGCTCTATATCTCTTCTTTTTTGTTTTTGGGTTTGTTCTTAAGTTCGTCTAAATGTTTTTACTGGGATTCATCCAATGAGGTGTAGAGTAAGAAGAATATCATCTAATGGGATGGGACAACCAGATCTTGTAGGTTATTCCACAACTTTACTGTAAAACACTGAAAAATGGAGAGTCCTAAAATATTTTACTGCTTCTGATGAGATCACAGGAAGTATAAGTGAAAAAATTCTACTCTAAAGGATTTTCCATTATCATTCCACTGACTGTGTAAACATCCATTCTACTTAATTTCAATTTGGGAATTATTCATGAGCAGTTTCAGGATTTTCTTGATTTCTTCAGTACTTTTTCATGGGGATAGAGGGAGTAGGTATAAGATGCATAGTTGTCTAAGCTGCACCTGAATTTTCACTTTATTTCCTAGGCTGACACTTTTAAAAGTGAATGGTATGAGGTGTGATGTTATTTGGTTATGTAGGGAAATATAACTTGCCACTACAGAGTGAGTCTTTTTGGCTTGAGAAATATTTTGAATTGATTGTTTCTAAGAAACAGCACACTCAGGAGGTCTTTCTATTACCTCCTCTTTAACTGCCTAAAATAATTTAGATATAGGGTCTGTTCCAGGAAGAGCACTATGGAATAGGGTAGTAGGGCGAAGTCAGCAGGGCTTGGAGACCAAAGTGCATTCTGTATCCCACTGTCTCTGCATGGCATAGCAAACATTTGTTTACCAAACATTTGTTTTTCATCTCCATGTAAATTTCCTTTCTCTTCTTTGAAGTCTCAAACCCCTACCTCCTCTCCTGCTCTCAGATAGCACATAGCCTCAATTGCCAAACTTGTCCTTGGGATTCATATTCTTATGGAGCTCTCATACATATGTAACTAAATTCCACCCCCCCCCCCACCCAGTTAATCTGACTCTTGTCAGTCTAACCTAGAAAGGATAGAGGGAAAGTTTTTTCCACTCCCACAGTTGCTTTTGACAATTTTTTTTTCCTGATTTAAATTTTTGTTATTTTCATTGTCAGTTTGATAAGATTTTGAAGGTAAGGGGAGAGGAAATTGTGGGTTTTTTTATCTGCTTTCTTACCCATAAGCATTTTACTGTGGTATATTAACTTGACTTTCTATCTTGAGATTTTTTTTCTTTTCTTGAGTAAAATCCTCCAATGTTTTATCTAAGGGATTCTAATATGCATGTTTAATTTTATCACTGTGTGTGCTCAGTTGCTTAGTCATGTCCAACTCTTTGCCAACCCATGGACTGTAGACAGCCAGGCTCCTCTGTCCTTGGAATTTTCCAGGCAAGAATACTGGAATGAGTTGCCATTTCCTCCTCCAGGAGATCTTCCTGACCCAGGGATCAAATATGTTATTTGCATGAGTACTGTTGATTCACAGCTACTATTAAGTGACACCTTATATGCAGAGTACATCATGAGAAATGCTGGGCTGGAGGAAGCACAAGCTGGAATCAAGATTGCTGGGAGAAATATCAATAACCTCAGATATGCAGATGACACCACCTTTATAGCAGAAAGTGAAAAAGAACTAAAGAGTCTCTTGATGAAAGTGAAAGAGGAGAGTGAAAAAGTTGGCTTAAAGCTCAACATTCAGAAAACTAAGATCATGGCATCTGGTCCCATCACTTCATGGCAAATAGATGGGGAGACAGTGGAAACAGTGGCTGACTTTATTTTTCTGGGCTCCAAAATCACTGCAGATGGTGATTGCACCCATGAAATTAAAAGATGCTTACTCTTTGGAAGGAAAGTTATGACCAACCTAGACAGCATATTAAAAAGCAGAGACATTACTTTGACAACAAAGGTCCATCTAGTCAAGGCTATGGTTTTTCCAGTGGTCATGTATGGATGTGAGAGTTGGACTATGAAGAAAGCTGAGTGCAGAATTGATGCCTTTGAACTGTGGTGTTTGAGAAGACTCTTGAGAGTCCCTTGGACTGCCAGGGGATCCAACCAGTCCATCCTAAAGGAGATCAGTCCTGAGTGTTCACTGGAAAGACTGATGTTGAAGTTGAAACTCCAATACTTTGGCCACCTGATGTGAAGAGCTGACTCATTGGAAAAGACCCTGATGCTGGGAAAGATTGAAGGCAGGAGGAGAAGGGGATGATAGAGGATGAGATGGCTGGATGGCATCACCGACTCAATGGACATGGGTTTGGGTGGACTCTGGGAGTTGGTGATGGACAGGGAGGCCTGGTGTGCTGCGGTTCATGGGGTCACAAAGAGTAGGACACAACTTAACGACTGAACTGAACTGAATGAAAGATGGCCAATTAACTCCGTAAATAAAACTTTTAAAGAAAGTGTCATTCTCTTTCCATGTATTAATATAAACCTAGACTATGTGCACTAAACCAACTAATAGCCATGTTTATCTACATAGTAGAGGAAGACATTTAGGAAAAGGCAGATTTGACATATATTAAAAAAAAAAAAAAACAAAACACAGAATATACTGAAGATACAGATACAAAGAAAGAGAATTCTGAAAAAATTTGTGTCTCTGCATGGAGCATGCTATAAAACCAGCTGGCTCTGTTAGGTTGTCAGTTGGTTCCATGAGTTAATAAATGAGCTCTGCACATAAGCTATTTATATTCAAGTTTCCTTTATTTGCAACCAGAGTGACTACCTTTGACTACTACTCTGATGATATACCTACAAACTTCCAATGTTATTGCACTATATGATCATTCTGTTTGTCATAGTTTGATAATGAGTCTATTTAGAATATGTCCTTCTTTTCCACTTTGGATTCCTTTTATTTCTATTTTTTCTCTGATTGCTGTGACTAGGACTTCCAGAACTACATTAAGTAAAAGTAACAAGAGTGGGCATTCTTATGTTGTTCCTGATCTTAGAAGAAATGCATTTGAATTTTCACCATTGAGCATGATGTTAGCTGTGGCTTTGTCATACATGGCCTTTTTATTATGTTGATGTATATTCCCTCTATGCCCACTTTCTAAAAAGTTTTTTTTTTTATCATAAATTTGTGTTGAATTTTATTGAAAGCTTTTTCTGTATGGAGATGATCACATGGTTTTTACCCTTCAATTTGTAAATGTGGTGTATCACATTGATTGATTTGTGGATATTGCAAATGATGCTACTGGCAAGGAACTAATTTCTAAAATAACAAATATTTCATACAACTTAATATCAAAAACAACCCAACCAAAAAATAGGCAGAACACCTACATAGACATTTCTCCAAAAAAAGATATATAGATGGCCATCAGGCACATGAAAAGATGCACAGTATAGTGAATTATTAGAAAAACACACGTGAAAACTACAGTAGAGTATCACCTCACACCATTTTTTAATGGTCACCATTAAAAACTCTATAAATAATAAATACTAGAGAACATGTGTAGAAAAGGGAACCCTTCTGCACTGTTGGTGGGAATGTGAATTGATCCAGCCATTATGGAAAAAGAATATGGAGATTCCTTCCTTTAAAAAATTAAAAATGGAACCTCCTTGTGATCCAGCAGTTTGACTCCTGGGCATATATCTGGAGAAAAACATGGTTCAAAAGGATATAAGATGGAATATTTTTCAGTCATAAAAGAATGAAATAATGGATTTGCAGCAACATAGATGGACCTAGAGATTATTAAGTGAAGCAAGTCAGACAAAGGCAAATATCATATGATATCACATGTATATGGAAACTAAAAAAATTACACAAATCAACTTATTTACAAAGCAGAAATAGACTCACACACATAGAAAACAAACATACAGCTACCAAAGCAAAAAGGGAATGGGGGAGAGATAATTTAGGATTTGGGAATTAACATATACATAGTACAATATAAAAAAGAGATAAATAAACAGGACCTATTGTGTAGACAGGAAAATATATTCAGTATCTTGTAATAACCTACAATGAAAAAAATCTGAAAAAGAATCTGAATCACCTTGCTTCACACCTGAAACTAATACATTGTTAATTATACTTCAATAAGAGTGGTTTAAAAATAAAAATCTAAGACAAAAGCAAAATTAAACAATAAACAATAGGTCTTTGCTTCATTCATCTTAATTTCTCTAGAACTTAACACATTAAATTGAACTTCCAAAATAGTCTCATGCCTTTAAAATTGTTACTGTTTTTCTCAGCTGGTAAACTGTATTCATGAAGTTTAGTTTAGTTCAAAATGTATTTTTATTATATATGTGCTTAGTCTGCAATATGGGTGGTGGTATCTACATATCTGAGGTTATTGATACTTCTCTCAGCAATCTTGATTCCAGTTTGTGCTTCATCCAGCCTGGCATTTTGAATGATGTACTCTACATGTAAGTTAAATAAGCTGACAATATACAACCTTGACATACTCCTTTCCCAATTTGGAACTAGTCCATTGTTCCATGTCTGGTTCTAACTATTGTTTCTTGACCTGCGTACAGTTCTCTCAGGAGGAAGGTAAGTGGTCTGGTATTTTCACCACTTTAAGAATTTTCCAGAGTTTGTTGTGACCAACACATTCAAAGGCTTTAGCATAGTCAGTGAAGCAGAAGTAGATGTTTTTCTGGAATTCTTTTGCTTTTTTTATGATCCAACAGATGTTGGCAATTTGATCTCTGGTTCCTCTGCCTTTTCTAAATCCAGCTTGTACATCTGGTGATCTATAATAAGACAGTGAAGTTATCTTGTTAGTTCATCATATGGATTTTTTCAACTAAGGGAGAATGAAGCAGGAAAAAGAAACTAGCTCTTTTGAGATGAAAAGCGGCATGAGAATTTGACATAATTGTATTAAAAGTAAATTTCCTTAAGTTCAGAGTTTCCCCTTAGAAAGTACCATGTCAACAGTGATATTTTCTGTCATAAGGCCTTAGAAGAGCACATTCCAGCACATTGGAAGCTTACCACCCAGTAATAATAGCCACTATTTGGCGAGTGCACAGGGTGTGCCTGTCTTTGTTATTGATCCAAGGACAGACTTGCAGTTAATGAGAGAGAACTCTCACTAACTCTATAAAGAAGGCACTATGATTACCCTCATCTCTTTAATGATGTAACTGAGTCACAAAAGTGTTAGGTAACTTAATTCAGGTTTATATACCCAGAAGAATACAGAGCTGGAATTTGAATTTAGAAAGTCAAAGACTGTTAAGAAATTCTCTAATTTAGTTAATCTCAGTAATTCTGGCAAACAAATTCATACAGTCACCATCCAAAGGGGGAAAAACTTAGCTAAGTTAAATACTTACAAATGAAGAGAAAGGGTTGTCATGCAGTAAGATATTTAAAACTGGAAAATATTGAAGGCATACTCAGATATGAATGGACTTCAGATAAGATGAATTTTTGAATAAGGCCTGAAAATGAAAGTAAGTCATTAGATATGAAGGGATCAAGAACACAAAGTACAGTTCCATTCATTTGAACCACTAATCTTCCACTTGAAATGTTTTCTCCCCATCTCTCTACTTTTCAAAATTTGGTTCATTTTTTCAAGTCCAATTTGAGAATGTGGATCAAACCCCACAATCAATTTGCTGGTTATGTTAACCAAGTCAAAGAACATAGGTTCCCAGTTACAGAAAGATTTGTGGCTAGGTGTAGAGGAGCAGACACTCTCAATTGGTGAACCAACATCACTGCTTCCTGGCAAATAGATTCCCACTTTTGTCCAGGGATATAAGATACACAGTACTAGCTGAGAAAACTTACTTTCCCAGATGCCTTAGTGTTAAGGATGGCCATGTGACAAAGTTATAGCCAATGAGATATAAGAAAGCGTCTACTGGTTGTTCTGGACATATTTTTCGCTTTTTTGTTGTGGCAGAGAGAAAAAGACTCTTGTACCTGGCATTACTATTTTCCCCTTTTCTTGTCCTCAAGACAGTTGCTATACAGAGATGCAGCAGGCATATTTTGACAGTTAGGCAAGAAAAAGTTCCCAATATATTAACAATTGCAAAAATAAAACAAAAATCTTGCATTGTTGATGGAACTGTTGAACATTTGAATTAATTCCAGCAATTTTCCAGGCTTATTTGTAAGGGAGACATACTACTTCCCTTGTACAACTATTTGGGCCTTATTTAATGTTAGTATTAACTGAGGCATTTCCAGCTTTATTTTCAGAGGTCTTAAAATTAGACTGAGGAAAAGTCTGAGACTGCAGAAAGTTGTACTAAGAATGCTATGAGGGATAGGTGAAATGTATAATTGTGGGGGCACTGAGAATCATAACTAAAGGGTCTCTTGATGAAAGTGAAAGAGGAGAGTGAAAAAGTTGGCTTAAAGCTCAACATTCAGAAAACTAAGACCATGGCATCCGGTCCCATCCCTTCATGGCAAATAGATGGGGAAACAATGGAAACAGTGGCTGACTTTATTTTTCTGGGCTCCAAAATCACTGCAGATGGTGATTGCATCCATGAAATTAAAAGATGCTTACTCTTTGGAAGGAAAGTTATGACCAACCTAGACAGCACATTAAAAAGCAGAGACATTACTTTGTCAACAAAGGTCCATCTAGTCAAGGCTATGGTTTTTCCAGTGGTCATGTATGGATGTGAGAGTTGGACTATGAAGAAAGCTGAGTACAGAAGAATTGATGCTTTTGAACTGTGGTATTGGAGAAGACTCTTGAGAGTCCCTTGGACTGCCAGGGGATCCAGCCAGTCCATCCTAAAGGAGATCAGTCCTGGGTGTTCATTGGAAGGACTGATGTTGAAGCTGAAACTCCAATACTTTGGCCACCTGATGTGAAGAGCTGACTCATTGGAAAAGACCCTGATGCTGGGAAAGATTGAGGGCAGGAGGAGAAGGGGATGACAGAGGATGAGATGATCGGATGGCATCACCAACTTAATGGAGACAAGTTTGAGTAAACTCTGGGAGTTGGTGATGGACAGTGGGGCCTGATGTGCTGCAGTTCATGGGGTGGCAAAGAGCTGGACACGACTGTACTGAACTGAACTGAACTGAACTGAGAATCATACTGTTTCCCTTAGCTTCATCCATTTTGTAACAGTTACATGTTAAGTTTCTACTTACGAATTTATTTAAAGACAAATTTCACATAGAAAAAAATTTAAAAGCTTTTATTTGGTTGATTTCTAACTTCCCTTTCACTTTTAAAATATCAATTTCTAAGTTCTTTCCTGAAAATTTCCCTAACTCCAAGTGATACTTATTTTTGACAAGTCAGGGTACTTATTTTCTATATTATCTTTTGACAGCTTACTCTGGCAACTTACAATTTACATTACACTTTACACATAATGCATAGAAAACTTTTATTTGTATTAGTTTTTTCTGTAGAGATTATCAGCTACAGAGTTTGAAATACCTCTAGGAATGTGGTAGAAGTCCTGTACATATACATGCATAGCAGAGGTCCAGTTCACGTGCATTCAGTTGGATTATATGCCATCAGACAATCTCTGATTCTTGTTACCTCTACATCAGAGATTTCAGGTTGCATTATTCATGTTCAAAGTACAGTGGAAGAAAATTTCAAACATTTGAGGGGTACATTTTCTATCATAAAGACCTTATCATAAAGTTAGAAGGGGCTTCATTTTGAAGAAAATAACTTCTTTACATTGATCTTCATATAAGCTTCCCTCTACCGTTTGTCCAAACTTGCATTTATTTCTGAAATAAAGGAAGTTGCAGCATGTAGTTGCTAGGGTTATTGCAACATATTAAGACTTTTTTTTCCAGATTGCAGAATTAGTGTGTCATTTTTCTTCCTAGCTTCTGATTTAATTTCTGTTATTGTTGCTGGTCATTGGTTTCACAATGAAATTCATTCCAGTGTGCTAGTGGGTTTCCACCTTTACACTGATAGCACAGAGTATCTGCAAGAAGCAAATAAGCAAAGAAATTGATACACTATGGAAATAGCTTTCACACAGCATTTTATTTTTTATTACTGAGCTGATACAAGAACAACTTTGTGTGGGTCAACCTGTTTATGCTCAGTTGCTCAATCGCTCAGTCACGTCCAGCTCTGCAACCCTCTGGACTGTAGCCTGCCAGGCTCCTCTGTCCATGGGGTTTCCTAGGCAAGAATATTGGAGTGGGTTGCCATTTCCTTCTCCTGGGAATCTTTCCAACCAGGGATTGAACCCACGTCTCCTGCAGCTCCTTCATTGGCAGGAGGATTCACAGTTGAGTTAATCAATGATACTATTTTGCAAAAGATGCCCAACCAGTAGCAGGAGAGGTGTCTGATTTTAGAATTCAAGCTTTCATTCATTTGTGTATTTGAAGATTGTCTATGGAAAAGAGAAAAACTTTGCATGGTGCAGAGAAGATAGATGTTTACAAGATAGTTCCTGCCCTCCGGAAATGTACAAAGAAAAAAATAATAAAAGTAATCTGTGTTTAGCACAGTTATGACTCAAGGCGGGGGTTGGGGGTGGTTCAATAAAGATTAGCTAAAACGGTTATTAGGGGCAAGAATAGGTACCCTTCCACCCAGCCACTGACATCCACAGATGCACTCAAGCCTTCTTTCAAAGTACTTGTATGTGTGTGTGAAGCCTCTTCAGTCGTGTCCGACTCTTTGCAACCCTATGGACTGTAGCCCACCAGGCTCTTCTGTCCTTGGAATTCTCCAGGCAAGAAGACTGGAGTGGGTTGCCATGCTCTCTTCCAGGGGATCTCCTGAGTTAGGGACTGAACCTGTGTCTCTTATGTCTCCTGCATTGGCAGGTGGGTTCTTTACCACTAACACCACCTGGGAAGCCCCTTTCAAAATATAAGTGCTCATTATTTCAAAAGCAGCTCTAACAAGTATGTAACTTGTTTCTTATACTTTCAGAAAATTAGAAGAGGCTAATTAAACAGAAAGGGGAAGGTGAACAAGCACAGAAAAATAAGAAAGGGAAAAAAATGAAAGACTGACAGCAACTATCAAAAATTATAAAAGTCCACATACAATAATGACGGACAGATACAAAACCCCATATTACTCAGAAGTTTCTCAGTGTGGAGCATACAGAATGCATAGCTTAGGAGCCTGCAGAGTAGAATGTAACAGGCATACAGAATAGACAAGAGTCAAGTAGCATTTGAGCACTAGGCTTTCTTCGCATGTTTATGTCACTCATTCTTTACAAAGACCCTGCTGAAGTAGCTTGTTCTAGTTAACAAATGAAGAGATAAAGGGTTCAAGTAATCAAGAAGCATATTCAACATAAATCATGTATATGAAGTTCAAGATGTTAATTTAAATATGTAATTTTGATTACATCTTTGAGTTTTAGAGCTGGTTGGGAGCAAATTCATTGAGGGGATATATGATTGTAAATCTGTAAATGGAGTTTAAGAGTTTCCTAATGCTCTAATCTTACAGAGGTAAATAGTCCTAGAGAACAATTATTATGGCCACATTTAAATGGTGTATTTAAGAAACCAAAACCTTTCTTCAAAGATAATATGTCAAATGTGCTACTGACGATTCAAGAATAGAAAATCCTGCTAATTTCATTCCTAGATCCTTAAGACTCAGCAGAATTCCAAATAACACCTTAATATTCAATAAGTATGATTTAGAAATGGTTGCGTTTGCATTATTTTTCTTTGGTTTGTTTGTTGCCACACCTACTTGTTAAGGTAATGAGAAGTGATCGCAGTAGATTCTTTCTCTATATTCTGCTCATCAGTGACTTCTTCTACTCTCTTCTCTTCAGACAGCTCATAATACTCTTTCTCCATGTCCTATTCACCAGTGTGGTCATAAACAAACACTTTCTGTTCCAACGAGTTTTCTGTATCAGAAGTCCTCTATATGATGAAATTAGAGTCAAGAAATCCTCCACATTTCTGATATGCATGGTAAATAATATAACCCTTAGTTATTCTCTTTGTACCCATTCCTTTAAAAAAGTTTACCCAAAATAAAGAATTCATTTGAATCAGTTCTAATGAGATGGATGAAACTGGAGCCCATTATACAGAGTGAAGTAAGCCAGAAAGATAAAGACCATTACAGTATACTAACACATATATATGGAATTTAGAAAGATGGTAACGATAACCCTATATGCAAAACAGAAAAAGAGACTCAGATGTACAGAACAGACTTGTGGACTCTGTGGGAGAAGGCGAGGGTGGGATGTTTCAAGAGAACAGCATTGAAACATGCATATTATCTAGGGTGAAACAGATCACCAGCCCAGGTTGGATGCATGAGACAAGTGCTTGGGCCTGGTGCACTGGGAAGACCCAGAGGGATCGGGCGGAGAGGGAGGTGGGAGGGGTGACCGGGATGGGGAATGCATGTAAATCCATGGCTAATTCATTTCAATGTATGACAAAAACCACTGCAATGATGTAAAGTAATTAGCCTTCAACTAATAAAAATAAATGGAAAAAAAAAGTTTACCCAAAATAATTTATCTCAGTGTTTAGCATGATGTAAAAAAATGGCTCTTTTTGCATAATTTGCTTTTAATGGTCCAATTTTCTTAGACATTGAAATTCAAGGTTACTGTGTTTTGATCTCCTTTATTTTCATATTTTATCTAATTTATTTCTGAGTATCTTGCAGTGGTATTTGGACTGCTTGTATATATGTATATATATGTATATATAAGCTCATATATATGTCTTAAAAGCCCCTAGAAGGAGTCAGGGACACCTTATCTTCATGTATTTGTTGTTACAGTATTTTAATATGTATTTACAGCATGTGTTACAGTTATTAAGGTAAGCTGTACTATTTATAAGTTTAATGCCTTGGACAATTTCCTTGGCATTTCCAAGTCTCAGGCTTTTCATTTATGGAAAGGGAATATTAATACTTACCTCATGGCTGGTCATAAGATTACATGGCATAAGTTATTTAAAACAGATACTGAACTCTCAATAAAAGAATATAGTAAGTGCTCTACATGCAAAGAAGCTCCATTCCTAGAGAGCATTTGTAAGTCCAATTTATTCATAAGTTCAACAAAGTTAGCCTAGGCACCCAGCTAACCCAATTGGCTATATTGTATGTAACAGGTTTATAATACTTTTCACACAAACAATACATAAAAAACAAAAAAATAAAACGTTTTAAAATCTTAGAGTACAGTACCCTGAAAAGTACAGTAGTGCAGTTCAACAGCTGGTATACAGGAGCTGGCACTGAGTGAGCAGCAAGAAGCGTTACTGATTGGAAGAGGGACAGAAGGAGGGAGATGCAGAGCTGAAGGATCATCAGCAATAGGAGATGGAGAGCAAGCTGCAGTTTTATTCACACCTGACATTGATGGAATGCAGGCTCACATCTTTGAAAGTTTGCGACTTGAAGGTTCATATTAGGGGACTTACTGAAAGCATTATATTTTATAACAATTTTTATTATGTCTTGCCTGGAGAATTCGATGGACAGAGGAGCCTGGCAGGCCACAGTCCATGGGGTTGCAAAGAGTCGGGCATGACTGAGCGACTAACACACCGGAACACAACAACTGGGCTTCCCTCATGGCTTAGGAGGTAAAGAATCCACCTGCAATGCAGGAGACCCAGGTTTGATCCCTGGGTTGGGAAGATCCCCTGGAGAAGGGAGTGACTACCCACTCCAATATTCTTGCCTGGAGAATTCCACAGGCTCCAGTCCATGGGATCACAGAGTTGGACATGACTGAGTGACTAATACCACACACACACACACCCCCCACAATACCTAAAATGAAGTTCTCAAAGATCTTTTGATGATGACAAAGCCTCAAGAAAGATTAAAAATTCCAATCCCTGTTCCTTTCTATATTAATTAGTAACAGTTTCAATTCCCCAGAAAACTCCACATTGGTTTTTGAGTTTTGTGTGATCCAGTTGGCTCACCAATAAACAGTGGTGACATAATTCAGTCCATTTTCCCTCGGTCCACACTCCAGTCTCCTGCCTCTTCTAACCCCTCAACCCCAGTTGTTCAGTAACACCCTGAAATTAAGGCGACTCCCAAGAAGCCCCATGGAAGTACTCCTCCTCATACATCAAGCATGAAAAAGGTGGTCGGTTCATCATCAAAAAACACGCACTTGGTTTTCAGCTCTACCATAGGTCAGCTCTGTAACTTTAGAGAAGACTGGTAGCCTCTCTGCACCATAGTTTATGTGACGGCAAAATGGGGTAAAAATTCCCAATTTTCTCACAAGAAATTTGTAAAGATTGAATGCAGTAAACATTTTTTTTGTTTATGAATACACTTGACATCTATGATGATGTCTAAATGTTAGGCATTCTATTATACTTCATTCTCCAGATTATGCCTTTGTGAATATTTATCTTTTGAAATGACTCACTTCTATGTGCATTTCTCCAGTATTTGGTTTAATTATTTTTATCTATCACATAGCTATCTAATGGTGTTATTAGTGTTGATTGGTACTTAATTACTTAAAGATTAATAATGCAGCATAGGTGGAATATTTGGATTTTAATAGAAGGCTTCAGGGTATAACATGTGCCTATCAGGATGGGATCTAGTGAAAATAAGAGTTGTCTCTGAGCTCATATTAGAAAATTCTGGGAAATATATTTGACATAGGTTGGCCTTTTCTGTCAAAGCATAGTTTATTATCAGTTTTCTTTAGGCAGGAATGACTCCTGACTGAGCATAAAAATTTAACCATTCTTCCTTACATTAAACTTGCATCTCATTCTCTATCAACTGGGAAAAGAGGCAGTTTTGATTTCGTGGCTTTATATATATGTTAGATGGATTAAAAGGCACACTGCATTGTGAAACAGTGAGGGGAGGTTGAATTCAAGTCAGATTTAGATGAGAAATTAAAATAAAAAAAAAAAGGTTAGCAGTTTGGTGCATGGCACCTTATGCACACATATACACACCTTATCACCGTATGAATTTGCTAGTAGAAGTGTGTCTATTAGCCTCCTTAACCACTAGGGGTCAGAATTACACAGGACACTCACAGAACATGGTGCACCTGAACGGAGCGACCAGAAATCACCATTTGGAAACGGTTTTGAGCATTGTGGGCAGAGAACATTGAGAGAGCATTTGCCATATGCCTGCCAGGTCTAATTATATGTTAAAGGGTAAGAACATGCAGTTGGCACATTGACTTGCTCAGTCTATTTTTCCAGTCTTAATTTTCTCTAGTCCCTCATAAGATACTGCTTGGAACTTGAAAGAGACTTTCCCCAACTTCAGAGGTCAGATTTCTGACAGCCGCCATGGTAGGACAATTAGATATTGGTGAACTTAAAATCTTCTGTGAGGAATACAGTTAAGAGAAGAAATGTGTATGGTTAACCTGTGGAAAACCATTATAAATATCAGCTACCTTCCCAAAAGCAAAATAATATAACAGTATAGAAAAAAAAAAAAAAAAGGAAAATGTCAATGCTTTTTTACACAAATAATAGTAGACAGAACTATATATTTCTTATTTCTTGGCTCATTAGAAAATTTTCATGATTGCTCTATAGTGTTAAAGAGGTCAATAAAATGTTTTTTAATTGTTACAAATAGATAAGACATGAAGACATGAGGCATATTTTTCTGCCTGATCCTTAATATCTTTTAGTATTAGAGAGCAGGCCCTTCTTGTTCCTTGAATTCCACTATGTGCCCTAATACCAGCCCTTCCAGGTTTTCTCTGTCACTTTTTTGCATTGTTTCAGCTCTTAAATAACCAGTCACAGAGAGTTCTTGTAGGATCTGAATTAGTTCCCCTCATATTCCTTTTCCTTTTTAAAGTTTTTTGGTAAAAATCAAAATTTTTGACATTTGCTTTATCTCCTTTTTCTATTAGCAACCAACAATTTCCTTTTTATCTAACTGTACTCAAATCAGATTTTGTGTATACAGTATACAGATTTTGTGTATACAAAACTGTATTCACAGTTGCCAGAAAGTTGTTCAAATATAAATTCACATAAGCAATTTGGTGGAATTTGTGTTTGGTAATGAATATATAATCCTTGGAGGAGGAAATGGCAACCCACTCCAGTATTCTTGCCTGGAGAATCCCATGGACAGAGAAGCTTGGCTAGCTATAATCTATAGGGTTGTGACACAACTGAAGCAACTTAGCACACACACAATGAATATATAATGAATATGCTTTATTTTACAAGTGCCTATTTATAAAGTGCATTATATAAATGGCTGAGGAATTGGTTAAAGGTATTTACATCTCTTTGGATAAATGTAGGACATTGCAGAAATAATTAACACAAAAGGGACTTCATTTGTACAGATACAGAGGCAGTGAGGTAGTATGAAATATGCACAGATGGTAGCAGAGCAAGTACATAGTTTGTGTTTAAAAATCCACAATAAAAAAAGAATCTCTGAAAATCACTGACAAAGAAAGTGATTCAAAAAGAAAGGTAGCCCAATAGGAAAAAGGACAATGAATGTAAAGGCAATTTATAAGACAAAAAATGCTAAGGCCCATGTTGGGGAAATTCATTGGTAATTGAGAAATGAAAATTAGAAAAGCAGTTAAATAGATATAATGTTTTTGTATGACTTCAATTACAAACAAATACTCATCAAAAACGGTGTATCTTGTAGTTCTTCCCCCAAGGTAACTACTTTTTCAAGTATGGAATTTATTCCTCTGGATATTTATCTATGAACAAGTAGATAATACTGAGATCCTTGGATTTATGATGATGGTAGCTAGTTTTATTTTTCTAAGGGGAAAGGCTCTATTAGTTTTTTTCTCTTACAGGTCATAGGAGTCTTTTCCTAGGGGTATTTTTATGTAAGTCAATTATATTTTCTAAAATTATAAACACAAATGTATTTATAATTTCATTAACCATTCCTTTATCAATGGGTTTCCATGGTAGCTCAGACAGTAAATAATCTGCCTGCAATGCAGGAAACCAGTGTTCGACCCCTGGGTCTGGAAGATCTCCTAGAGAAGGGAATGGCTGCCTGCTCCAGTATTCTTGCCTGGAGAATTCCATGGACACTAAGCATCTCTATAACTTAAAAAAAATTAATTTATTTAATTGGAGGATAATTTCTTTACAACATTGTGGCGATTTTTACCACACATTGACATAAATCACTCATGGGTGCACATGTGTCTCCTCATCCTTAACCCTCCTCCCACCTCCCTCCCTACCCCATCCCTCTGGATTGTCCCAGAGCACTGGCTTTGAGTTCCCACTTCATGCATCGAACTTGCACCGGTCATATATTTTACATATGGTAGTATACATATTTCAGTGCTATTCTCTCAAATCATCCCACCCTTGCCTTCTCCCACATAGTCTGAAAGTCTGTTCTTTACATCTGTGTCTCTTTTGCTGCTTCGCATATAGGATCGTCATTACCATCTTTCTAAATTACATATGTTTACATTAATATACAGTATTGGTGTTTCTCTTTCTGGCTTACTTCACTCTGTATAATAGGCTCCAGTTTCATCCACCTCATTACAACTGACTCAAATGCATTCTTTTTTTATAGCTGAGTAATATTCCATTGTGTATATGTACCACAACCTCCATTATCCATTTGTCTGCTGATGGACATTCAAGTTGCTCCCATGTCCTAGCTATTGTAAACAGTGCTGCAATGAACACTGGGTTACATGTGTCCCTTTCAATTTTGGTTTCCTCCCTGAGTATGCCCAGCAGTTATATTTCCAGTTTTTTAAGGAATCTCCACACTGTTCTCCACAGTGGCTGTACCAGTTTGCATTCCCACCAGCAGTGTAAGACGATTCCCTTTTCTCCATATTCTCTCCAGCATTTATTGTTTGTAGACTTTTTGATGATGGCCATTCTGGCCAGCATGAGATGATACCTCACTGTGGCTTTGATTTGCATATAATGTTTTATTATAACACAACTTTGCAACAATTTTTAATGATTATCATAGATACATTTTTCACCCTCTTAATATTGCCAGTAAATGTAAATAATTGATGATGTCTGGCATGATATGAACATAGGCAAACAAATATCTTCTTACACAGTTGTGTGCATATGTGGTAAGTTGCTTCAGCTGTGTCTGACTCTTTGTGACCCTATGGGCTGTAGCCTACCAGGCTCCTCTGTCCATGGGATTTTCCAGGCAGGAATATTGGAATGGGTTGCCATGCCCTTCTCTAGCGGATCTTTCTGACTCGGGAGAAGGGATCAAACCTGTGTCTTCTGAGCCTTCTGCATTGCAGGGGGATTCTTTTATCGCTGAACCATTGGGGAAGGCCCTCACACAGTTATGGGAGAATAATTAGTAAGAACTTCTTTTGATGGTAATTTAGCAGTATCTAGAAAATAACAAAATCTTGAGAAGAACACAACACTTTTAACTAAGTTTTTTTTTCTGGAAAGAGGAGTTAGATTACAGAAGATGGAGTAATTTAGAAAAAATTTTACATTTTACTCCATATAATGCCATATTATTTGAAAGTTTACAACAATTATGTATCCCTCTACAAATAAAGTAAGAACTAAGAGAATTCCATGATCAAATACCCTTTTATCTCATATACTATTTTTCCCTCTTAGACATTTAAAATGCTCATTAGCACATTTAAGCACTGCTAAGTCTAAAGTTGGTGAAATACTATGTCATTTATTCAAATCGTTCAGTCACCAAGTCCTCTCTGATTCTTTGCAACCCAACAAACTGCAGCACACCAGGCCTCCCTGAGTTTGTCAAAGTTCACATCCATTGAATTGGTGATGCTAGCCAAACATCTCCTTGTCTGCTGCCATCTTCTCCTTTTGCCTCCAATCTTTCCCAGCATCGGAGTCTCTTCCAACGAGTTGGCTGTTCCCATCAGGTGGCCAAAGTATTGGAACTTCAGTGTTAGTCCTTCCAATGAGTATTCAGGGTTGATTTCCCTTAGGATTGACTGATTTGATCTCCTTGCTGTCCAAGGGACTCTCAGGAGTCTTTTCCAGCACCACAGTTCGAAAGCATCAGTTCTTCAGTGCTCAGCCTTCTTTATGATCCAACTCTCACATCCACACATGACTACTGGAAAGACCATGGCTTTGACTGTGCAGGCCTTTGTTGGCAAAATGGTGTATACTTTTTAATGCACTGTCTAGGTTTGTCATAATCTTCATTCCAAGAATTGAATATCTTCTAACTTTGTGACTGCAGTCATTGTCTGCAGTAATTTTGAAGCCCAAGAGGAGAAAATTTGTCACTACTTCCACTTTTTTCCCTTTTCTTTGCTATGAAGTGAGGGGACCCATAGCCATGATCTTAGATTTTTTAATGTTGAATTTTAAACCAACTTTTCCACTCTCCTCCTTTACCCTTATCAAGAGACTCTTTAGTTTCTCTTTGCTTTCTGCCATTAGAGTGGTATCATTTGCCTATCTGGAGGTTATTGATATTTCTCCAGGCAATCTTGATTACAGCTTATAACTCATCCAGCCCAGCATTTCACATGATGTACTCTGCATACGATAAGTTAAGTAAACAGAGTTGACAATACAGAGCCTTGCTGTACTCCTTTCTCAATTTTGAACCAGTCAGTTGTTTCATGTAAGGTTCTAACTGTTGCTTCTAGACCTGCATACTGGCTTCTGAGGAGACAGGTAAGATGGTCTGGGATTCCTATCTCTTTAAGAGCTTTCTACAGTTTGTTGTATCCACACAATCAAAGGCTTTTGCATAGTCAATGAAACAGAAATAGGTGTTTTTGTCTGGAATTTCTCTGCTTTCTCTATGATCCAATGGACTTTGGCAATTTGATCTCTGGTTCCTCTGCCTTTTCTAAACCAAGGTTGTACATCTGGAAGTTCTTGATTCAAGTACCACTGAAGCCAACTTGAAGGATATTGAGCATAACTTTACTAGCATGGGAAGTGAGCACAATTGTCCTTTAGTTTGAGCATTGTTTAGCACTGAACTTCTTTGAAATTGGGATGAAAACTGACCTTCTCCAGTCCTGTGGCTACTGCTGGGTTTTCCAAATTTGCTGATATATTGAATGCAACACTTTAACAGCATTATTGTTCAGTATTTGAAATAGCTCAGCTGGAATTCCATAACCTCCATTAGCTTTATTGGTTGTAATGATTCCTAAGGCCCGCTTGACTTCACATTCCAGGATGTCTAGCTCTAAATAAGTGATCACAACATTGTTATCCAGGTCATCAAGACCTTTTTTGTAAAATTGTTCTGTGTATTCTTGCCACTTATTCTTAATCTCTTCTGCTTCTGTTAGGCCTTTAAATTTTCTGTCCTTGATTGTGCCCATCCTTGCATTAAATATTTCTTTGATATCTTCAGTTTTCTTGAAGGGATCTCTAGTCTTTCCCATTCTATTGTTTTCCTCCATTTCTTTTCATTGTTCATTGAAGGCCTTCTTATCTTTCTTTGCTATTCTCTGGAACTCTGCATTCAGTTAGGCATATCTTTCCCTTTCTCCCTTGTTTTTCACTTTTCTTCTTTCCTCAGCTATTTGTAAAAGGGCTCCTCAGACAACCACTTTGTTTTCTTGCATTTCTTTTTCTATGGGATGGTTTTGTTTACTGCTTCCTGTACAATGTTATGAACCTCTGTCCATAGTTCTTCAGGCACTCTGTCTCCCAGATCTAATCCCTTGATCTACTTGTAACCTTCACTGTAAAATCATAAGGGATTTGATTTAGGTCATACATGAATGGCCTAGTGACTTTCCTCACTTTTTAAGTTTAAGTCTGAATTTTGCTATAAGGAGCTGATGATTGAGTCACAGTCAGCCCCAGGTCTTGTTTTTTGTTGACTGTATAGATCTTCTTTTTGCCTTTTCATACTGTAAAAAGGTGTTGCAAAAGGCAGAGGAGCCAGAGATCAATTTGCCAACATCCATTGACTCATAGGAAGAGCAAAAGAATTCCAGAAAAACATCTACTTCTGCTTCATTGACTCTGCTAAAGACTTTGGCTGTGTAGAAACTGTGGAAAATTCTTAAAGTGATGAGAATACCAGACTACCTTATCTGCCTCCTGAGAAACCTGTATGCAGGTCAAGAAGCAACAGTTAGAACTAGACATGGAACCATGGACTGGTTAAAAATCTAGAAAGGAGTATAAGGCTGTATTTTGTCACCCTGCTTATTTAATTTGCATGCAGAGTACATCATTCAAAATGCCAGGTTGGATGAAGCACAAGCTGGAATCAAGATTGCCAGGAGAAATATCAATAACTTCAGATATGCATATGATACCACCCTTATGGCAGAAAGTGAAGTGGAATTAAAGAGTCTCTTTATGAAGGTGACAGAGAAGAGTGAAAAAGCTGGCTTGAAGCTCAACATTCATAAAATGAAGATCATGGCATCTGATCCCATCACTTCATGGCAGAGAGATGGGGAAACAATGGACACAGTGACAGACTTTATTTTCTTGGACTCCAAAATCACTGTGAATGGTGACTGCAGCCATGAAATTAAAAGATTCTTGCTCCTTGGAAGAAAAGCTATGACAAACCTAGACAGCATATTAAAAAGCAGAGACATTACTTTGCCTACAAAGGTCCATATAGTCAGAGCCATGGTTTTTGCAGTAGTCATGTATGGATGTGAGAGTCGGACAATAAAAAAGGCTGAGCACCAAAAAATTGATGCCTTCGAACTGTGGGGCTGGAGAAAACTCTTGAGAAGTCCCTTGGACAGCGAGAAGCTCAAACTAGTCAATCCTAAAGGAAATTAGTCCTGAATATTCATTGGAAGGAATGATGCTGAAGCTGAAGCTCCAATAATTTGGCCACCTGATGCAAAAAGCTGGCTCATTGGAAAAGACCCTGATGCTCAGAAAGATTGAAGGCAGATAGGAGAAGGGGATGATAGAGGATGAGGTCATTGGATGGCATCACCAACTCAGTGGACATGAGTTTGAGCAAATTCTGGGAGTTGGTGAAGGGAAGAGAAGCCTGGTGTGCTGCAGTTCATGGGGTTGCAAAGAATTAGACATGAAGGAGTGACAGAGTAACAAAAACAATAGATCTCCATCTTCAACTTCAAAGAGTATAATCAATCTGATTTTGATATTGATCATTTGGTGATTTCCATTTGTAGTGTCATCTCTTGTGTTTTTGGAAAAGTGTATTTGTTATGACCAGTGTATCCTCTTGGAAAAATCCTGTTAGCCTTCACCCTACTTAATTTTGTACTCCAAGGCCAAAATTGCCTGTTATTTCAGGTATATCTTGACTTCCTACTTTTGCATTCCAATCTCCTGTGATGAAAAGGACATCTTTTTTTTGTGTGTTAGTTCTCGAAGGTCTTGTAGGTTGTTCTATATCTGGTCAGCTTCAGCTTCTTTGGCATAAGTTGTTGGGGCATAGACTTGGATTACTGTGATGTTGAACAGTTTGCCTTGAAAATGAACTGAGATTTCTCATTTTTGAGATTGCACCTAAGTACTGCATTTTGGACTCTTTCGTTGATTATGAGGGCTATTCCATTTCTTCTATGGGAATCTTGCCCACAGTAGTAGATATAATAGTCATCTAAATTAAATTAAACCATTCCAATTAATTTTAGTTCACTGATTCCTAAGATGTTGATGTTTACTCTTGCCATCTTCTGCTTGACCATGTCCAATTTACCTTGATTCATGGACCTAACCTGGAGAACGGAAAGGCTACCCACTCCAGAATTCTGGCTTGGAGAATTCCAAGGACTGTATTCCCCACTTTTTGATTGGGTTTTTTTTTTTTTTTTTTTCTGGCATTGAGTTGTATGAGCTGCTTGTATATTTTGGAAATTAATCCTTTGTCAGTTGTTTCATTTGCTATTATTTTATCCCATTCTGAGGGTTGTCTTTTCACTTTGCTTATAGTTTCCTTTGCTATGCAAAAACCTTTAAGTTTAATCAGGTCCCACTTGTTTACTTTTGTTTTTATTTCCATTACTCTAGGAGGTGGGTCATAGAGGATCTTGCTTTGATTTATGTCATCAAGTATTCTGCCTATGTTTTCCTAGAGAGTTGTATAGTTTCTGGTCTTACATTTAGGTCTTTAATCCATTTTGAGTTTATCTTTGTGCATAGTGTTAGGAAGTATTCTAATTTCATTCTTCTACATGTAGTTGTCCAGTTTTCCCAGCACCATTTATTGAAGGGCTGTCTTTGCCCTATTGTATATTTGCCTCCTTTGTCAAAAATAAGGTACTCATAGATGCATGGCTTTATTTCTGAGCTTTCTATCTTGTTCCATTGGTCTCTACTTCTGTTTTGGTGCCAGGACCATAGTGTCTTGATGACTGTAACTTTGTAGTATAATCTGAAGTCAGAAAAGTTGATTCCTCCAGCTCCATTCTTTAATTAGTGTCTTAAATTTTCTGTGTACAGTTCTTTTGTCTCCTTAGGTAGGTTTATTCCTAGATATTTAATTCTTTTGTTGCAATGGTGAATGGGATTGATTCCTTAATTTCTCTTTCTGATTTTTCATTGTTAGTATATAGAAATGCAAGTGATTTCTGTCTATTGATTTTATATCCTGCAACTTTGCTAAATTCACTGATTAGCTCTAGTAATTTTCTGATACTATCTTTAGGGTTTTCTATGTATAGTATCATGTCATCTGCAAACAGTGAGAATTTTACTTCTTTTCCAATCTGGATTCCTTTTATTTATTTTTCTTCTCCTATGGCTGTAGCTAGGACTTCCAGAACTATGTTGAATAGTGGTAAAAGTGGACACCCTTGTCTTGTTCCTGATCTTAGGGGGAAATGCTTTCAGGTTTTCACCATTGAGAATAATGTTTTCTGTAGGCTTATCATATATGGCCTTTACTGTGTTGAGGTAGTTTCCTTATATGCCCATTTTTTGAAGAGTTTTAATCATAAAAAGGTGCTGAATTTTGTCAAAAGTTTTTCTGCATCTATTGAGATGATCATAAGGTTTTTATCTTTCAGTTTGTTAATATGGTGTATCACATTGATTGATTTGCCTTTATTGATGAATCCTTGCATTCCTTGAATAAACCCAAATTGATCATGGTGTATGAGCTTTTTGATGTGTTGTTGAATACTGTTTGCTAAAATTTTGTTGATTATTTTTGCATCTATGTTCATCAGTGATATTGGCTTATAGTTTTCTTTTTTTGTGCTGTCTTTGTCTGGTTTTAGTATCAGGGTGATGGTGGCCTTGTAGAATAAGCTTGGCAGTGTTCTTTCCCCTGCAATTTTTTGAAAGAGTTTTAGGATAGGCAATAGTTCTTCTCTAAATGTTTGATAGAATTCTCATGTGAAGCCATCTGGTCCTAGGCTTTTATTTTTTGGGAGATTTTTTTTGATCACAGCTTTCATTTCAGTGTTTGTAATTGGGTTGTTCATAATTTCTATTTCTTCCTGGTTCGGTTTTGGAAGATTGAACTTTTCTAAGAATCTCTCCATTTCTTCCAGGTTATCCATTTTATCGCCATATAGTTGTTCATAATAGTCTCTTATAATCCTTTGTCTTTCTGTATCATCTGTTGTAACCTCTCCTTTTTCATTTCTAATTTTGTTGATTTGATTCTTCTCTCTTTTTTTCTTAATGAGTCTGGCCAAATGTTTGTCGATTTTATTTATCTTCTCAAAGAACAACTTTTAGTTTTATTAATCATTACTACTGCCTCTTTCATTTTTTTTCATTTATTTCTGCTCAAATCTTTATGATTTCTTTCTTTCTACTGATTTTTGGGTGTTTTTTCTTCTTTTTCCAGTTGTTTTAGATGTATATAGTTAGGTTGTCTATTCAATGTTTTCTTATTTCTTGAAGTAGGATTTTATTGCTATAAACTTCCCTCTTAGAACTACTTTTGCTGCATCCACTAGGTTTTGAGTTGTGTTTTCATTGTCGTTTTTTTCTAGAAGTTTTTTGATTTCCCTCTTGATTTCTTCAGTAACCTGTTGGTTATTTTTAAAAGTGTTGTTTAATCTCTATGTATTTGTGTTTCTTACAGTTTTATTCCTGTAATTGAAATCTAGTTTCATGGAGTTGTGGTCAGTGAAGAAGTTTGATATGATTTCAGTTTACTTAAATTTACAGAGGTTTGATTTGTGACCCAAGATATTGTCTATCCTAGAGAATGTTCCATGTACACTTGAGAAGAAGGTTTATTCTTCTGCATTTGGATGGAATGTCTGTATGCTTTCTTTTGAAAAGTGTCTATTTAAGTCTTCAACTCATTTTTAATTGGATTGCTTACTTTCTTGATGTTGTGTTGCATGAGCTCTTTGTATATTTTGGATATTAACCTCATCATTCACATCATTTGCAAAGATTTTCTCCCATTTCATAGGTTGTCTTTTTATTTTGTTGATGGTTTCCTTCTCTGTGCAAAAGCTCTTAAATTTGATTAGGTCCAATTTGTTTATTTTTGCTTTTATGTCTGTTGCCTTAGGAGACTGGTCCAGGGAAATATTTCTACTATTCATACCAGAGACTGTTCTGCCTATGTTTTCTTCTAGGCATTTTTGGTTTCTAGTCTTATATTTATGCCTTTAAATCATTTTGAATTTATTTTTGTTCACGGCGTGAAAGTGTTCTAATCTTACTGTTTTATATGTGGTTGTCCAATTTTTCCAGCAAAACTCATTGAAGAGGCTGTCTTTTCTCCATTGTACATTCTTGCCTTCTTTGTCATAGATTCATTGACTGTAGGTTCATGGGTTTATTTCTGAGCTCTCTATTGTATTCCACAACCAATTTCCTCGTAACTTTCAATGAAATGGGCTCTTTCTATGTAGATATTCCAGACTCTGTTCACTTCCCACTGATTCTGAATAGTAATACTTACCTCTGTAAAAAAGAAGCAATAGCAACAACAAAAAAGAAGCAACAAACTACTAAGCAACTCAGGCTTTAGGTCAATCTGATATTTTTTAGGTTATGCTAATCAGGCACCCTGAGTGTTCATAAAATATCCCTCATTGTATCTTAAGCTACTCTAGCTAAACCCAGTTGTTGTCTCTCTAAGATTCATCTTTGACTTCTATTTTTGTATGTATTAAATTCTCAGATACTAAATGAGAATGACAAATATTTTTTCCATAATATAAAAATACTATGTAATCACTCAATTTTTAAAAATAATTTATTTTAATTGGAGGATAATTATGATATTGTGGTGGCTTTTGCCATATACCAGCATGAATCAGCCATAGGTGCACATGTGTCCCCCCCATCCTGAGCCTCCCTCCCACCTCCCTACCCACCCCATCCCTCTGGGTTGTCCCAGAGCACTGCTTCATGAATCAAACTTGTACCAGTCATCTATCTTACATGTGGTAATATATATGTTTAAATACTATTTTTTCAAAGCATCCCACCCTTGCCTTCTCCCACATAGTTCAAAAGTCTGTTTTTTACATCTGTGTCTCTTTTGCTGCCTTGCATATAGGATCATCATTACCGTCTTTCTAAATTCCATATATATGCATTAATATACTGTATTGGTGATTCTCTTTCTGACTTGACTGAGAGGTCAACTAAAACCTGTTGGAAATGTTTGCACAGAGCTGTATTTTTAAAGTTTTTTAAAAATAAGAATTATATGAGGCAATATTCAGAACACTATGAGAGTTTTATAACTGATAACTAAAGTATGCCCTGAGCTCTAGAGGGCTAGATTTTGGCACTCATGTCATATATATGTTATATATGTGTGTGTTAGTCACTCAGTTGTGTCCGGCTCTTTGCAATTCCATGGACTGTAGCCCGCCAGGCTCCTCTGTCCATGGGATTTTCCAGGCAAGAATACTGGAGTGGGTAGCCATTCCCATCTCCAGGGGATCTTCCTACCCCAGGGATTGAACCCGGATCTCTTCCATTGCATTAGGATCCTTTACCGTCTGAGCCACTCCTTTCCTGAGTTTTATGAGAAATCCTAGATGACACAGCCACAGTATTAAATTACTGCCTTCCCTGATTAAGTACAACAAATTCCCTGAACTTTCACAATGGCCGCTGACTCATTAGTTTTCTTGTAGGTTCTGTCTTTCTCACTCTCCGCTGTACTCCATTCTCCCTCCTTCTTAACTTTCAGTCCACCTACTGATTTTTTTCCTCTCATTTTTGGTAACTTTAGCTACTTAATCTATTTCTGACTAAATGTCTAGTCTCTGGGACATGGCATTCACCTCTTTTGTGCATTTGAATAATATGTAAACATTTTCCAAGATACACATTACCGAAGAATCTGACACATTAGGTTTAGGATGTGACCAAAGATTTTATACTTTTATAAAGGTGCCTAGGTAAAATTAATAACATAAAATAAAACAGTACCATAAACTATATTTCTGTTAACAATTTCTTCAAATTCAAGTATTTTTAAATTTTTTGGCTCCCACTGAAATTTTGAAATGAAGAGAATGTGGATGTATAGATGTCAGCCTATCTTTTTTTATAAAAAAAGATAAAAATATAATAAAAAATTGCCTATGATAATCAACTGGAAAAAAAGGTGGTGGAGCTCTATATCATCTGAAATTTGTTCAGATGAAAAATAATATTTGTTCTAAATAAATTTCAAATGAAGCTTGTTCTAGATTCAATAACCTTGAAAAACTTTGAAGGTACACACATATATGTTACTTTCATGATATATACAGAATAATTTGGAAAGACTACTAAGATCCATTAGGGTATTAGATCTTCAATAAATATAGTTTTAGATAAAAATATTAGATTTTACCTAGTAGTGGTCAGACTGAGCCTAGTTTGATAAACAAGCAAGAATAATTACTGTTGAAATAGTTCTAGGAAAATACAGTTCTTAGAAAATACACTAGTTTTTCCAAATTCCATATAAAACCAGAAAGAGTAATGAAATAGCAAAACAATAACAGCACCAAACAGGTAAGATTTATGACAGAATAGGGTAATAGGATATCCTTGTGGATCTAAAGTACAAGCAGATAGAAGCAAATTGTGAAATGTGAAAAAGTCTACATTCTCTAAGCATCTGCACAGAAGAAAGAGAAAGGAATGGGATGTCTATGTATATGAGGTCATAATAAGCCCCGAACACCGTCAACACATATTTACTAAAAAGCATGGAAAGACTAGAGCATAGCAGTTGAAAATGAAAGGATTATTGTACACACCAATAATAGGTCACGACAGACCCTGCAGTCTGGTCGCATGTAATCTTTGAACTGTGTGCCCTCCTTTGGGGGCACTTGACACGACATTAAAGAGTAATTGAGCATAACAGAAACGGTAGATAAGAAGAAAAAAGTCGGATGGGAAAGAGGATCTTAAAAAACTCAAAAAAGAAAAACTTATATTTTAAATGATGTTCAAGCAATAGAGGAAGCTCATTTTGATTAGAAAGGCAATTTTGAAGTGTGTTTCTTTCTAAAGTTTTAAGAAAACTGATTTGATGTAACAGACACCAGAAGGATATCAAGGTAAATTTCATGAAAGTTACTAAAAGAAAACAAGAGAATAATGAATAGAAAAGAAAAAATAAGGAATAAAGAATAGAAAAAATACAAAAATAGAAAATTTTTGTAAGAAAAAATTCTTATAAAAAATAAAATCAGGTCAAAAAGACATATTGCAATGTACTGTTATATTTTAATTTTTATTGAGATATAGTTGATATATATAGTATATCTTCAAGGTGCTGCAATGAACCATTAAAATGTAGGATTATAATTGCAATGTGCAATTTCAAAATTAGTTTTAAAATTATATAAAATTACATAAATCATAATTTTAATAATTCAGACATGAGTTAATAGAGTTCAGGAAACAGAAATAAAAATTAAGACTCACTTTTGAAGACTACACTGAAATACAAAGCACAAAAGAATGAATAAATCCATCAAATAACACCTTGAAATAAATGGAAGGTGAAAAGAAAATTTTTAAAAGTAAAAAAAGAGATAAAAAGTATTTGAGAAAAAGTGACAAATATTGAAGAGAGACAATGAAGATCCATCATACACACAATAGTAGCTCTTGAAGTAGAAAAGAAGCCAAAATGAACAAATCCCCAAAATATGGAAACAATAAATCAAGAAAATCCACAATAAAAAAGAAACCACTTACAGAAATAGCATACAGTATACTTGAAAATATTAACCCAGAATGACCATAAAAATGGTACAAGAATGGGGAAGATCTCAGTATAAAATCAACAACAACAAAAAGTTTTAAAATATTTCAAGAATCATTATTAATAGTGGTCATATTAGAATTATTCAATCTATTGTGTGTGGAAAGTTAAATGCCTTTAAGTGAAATAAATTGCCCTTGAGATTATTTATGTAGTAGAAAGAAAATGTAAACTAGAAGAAGTTAAGTTCAAAATTCCATGGTTCTGAATGTGAATTAAAAATATCAATCTGGCTTCCTTTGTGGCTCAGCTGGTAAAGAATCCACCTGCAATGTGGGGACCTGGGCTCGATCCCTGGGTTGGGAAGATCCCCTGGAGAAGGGAAAGGCTACCCACTCCAGTATTCTGGCCTGGAGAATTCCAAGGACTGTATAGGCTATGGGGTCACAAAGAGTTGGACGCAACTGAGCGACTTTCACTTTCACTTTCAAACTGAGTTCAAAACATGAATATAAATAGCTTGACTCTATCCACTCAAAAGGCCTAGTAACAGTAACCAACCCAGTTGCAATGACTATCCCTATGGTCTTGAAAATAAACAGAAGGTGGAAAAGAGGGAAGGAATGAAGAAAGAAAGAAAAGAAGGCAGGAAGAAGGGAAGGAGGGAAGGGAGACAGGGAGGGAGGCAGAGGGAGGAAAAGAGAGAGAAGGGAAGGAGAGAGTAAGGGGGTGGGGAACAGAGGGTAGATGAAGGAAGGGAAAGGAGGAGGGAAGCAGAGCTTTGTGGAGAAATTTTAATTTTGGTTCCTAGAACGTTTTTACTTCAATAATAATAAGCACTACAATGTATTGAAACTCTTCAAATATATTTACATCCATTAATTCCTAATGACAAATTTTAAAATCTCATGTTTTAAGAAAAGAG
Organism: Odocoileus virginianus; assembly: GCF_023699985.2. NCBI lineage: Eukaryota > Metazoa > Chordata > Mammalia > Artiodactyla > Cervidae > Odocoileus > Odocoileus virginianus. The sequence goes on along the minus strand of NC_069695.1, from coordinate 15,990,572 downwards.
AATTGAGTAAATTAAAAAAAAAAAACAAAGATCAAACATTTATTCTAACTCTTCTACTTTTCTATGTGCATTGTAGTAGCAGGTGATCAAATAGTAGAGATAGAAGGTGAGGGAAGCATTTTCTTATAAAGTTAATATAACTTGTGAGGGTAAATTAAATGATATAATTGAAATGTCATCATCTTGCAATCCTGGCAATGGATGTAGACATTGCTTGTCAACTTTTTCTAACATCACTGAAAGAGACAAAATCAGATTTTATGTTTTGCCGATAGTCTTGCAATACAGTATTTATGCTTTTACCAAAGAAATTACACATAAGAACAATTCAGTTTCTGTCCTCTTGTGTTTGCTCAAAATTATGCTAACAAATCTTTTTAACACATAGAAATCAAATAAAGAAATTAGGAGCTACAAAAAAAATTTCTAGTTTTAGCTCCATCAGTTTTGGCACTTATGAAATGAAGCATTTGAACTAAGTGTTATCTCTCTGTGTGTATATCTCATATATGTGTGTTTCTCATTTCTAAACATTCTAGAATTTTACTATCTTGTCAGTTTTATTAAATACCAGGTGAAAAATAAAATTTCCATGTATAACCATTTTTAAAAATCACATTTTATACTTTCAAAACTATTTTACATGTATTATCCCATTTAATCCTTAAATCAATGCTTAGAGACAGGTCAGAGCCAGAATGTGCAACAGACACTTGGGACTTAAGCAATACGGGGAGTAAACTGGTGAAGTAAGTCTTGAAAATATAGTTCTTGTTACTCATTTAGCAAAAAATACAAACAAAAAATAAAGCACTTTCTTTTCTGTTGTATTTAGAGGAAATAAAACATATGACCCCCCTTTAAAAAGGAATTGCTGACCTTTAAGTCTCTAGTAACCATAATTATCATTGAAAGAAAAGTGAAAGTGAAAGCCATCCAGTTGTGTCTGACTCTTTGTGACCCCATGGACTAATCCATGGAATTCTTCAGGCCAGAATACTGGAGTGGGTAGTCTTTCCCTTCTCTGGGGGATCTTCCCAACCCAGGGATCAAACTCAGGTCTCCTGTGTTGCAGGTGGATTTTTTACCAGCTGAACCACAAGGGAAGCCATAATTATCACTGAGGAAGGGCAAATAATTCTTATTTAGTATTTATATTTTTAAAGAACATTGGGCTTAGGTGCTATTTAGTTTAATTGAAGCTCAGAATGACAGAGAAACAGGGGAAATAAGACTTGACAGGAAAGCAATTCTGAGGAAAAGAATTAAGGTTACAAGATACTGATTGGTCCAAGGCATTGGACATCTGGGTCCCATCCCTGAAAGTGGCCTTATAGTTCATCTTTGGCCTTAGAAGTGTCAGAGCTAGGACAATTGAGCAAGGATCCTTTGGAAAAGTGCTATCTCAATGCCCAGAAACCACATGGGCATTGGATCAGAGAAAAACCTCACATTTCTTAGCCCAAATTCTTCCAACTCAAGCAGTCTGCAATTCAGTGAGTTGGGAATTCATGCCTATGCTTAAAGATCTAAATTACGGAAGGTATAGTTTTTGAGTGGAAACACTAAAGTCCTTGAATTAAACCATGTGACTGTTCAATGAGAAATCTGTTCTGCTACATACTACACACTCAGAAACTTAAAAACTTTCAGGTACTACTCAAAAAGGTGAGTGTGGGAAAGGAGTACCACTTTTTTTTTTGGCAAGAATGGGCAGCTAAGCTGAAAGTAAGCTTAAAAAAGGGCTTCCCTGGTGGCTCAGATGGTAAAGTGTCTGCCTGCAATGTGAGAGACCCGGGTTCAATCCCTGGGTCAGGAAGATCCCCTGGAGAAGGAAATGGTGACCCACACCAATACTCTTGCCTGGAAAATCCCATGGACAGAGGATCCTGGTAAGCTACAGTCCATGGGGTCGCAAAGAGTCAAACACGACTGAGTGATGTCACTTTCACAGGCTGACAATAGAGGACGGTATTTACCCTTACAGCAGAGGGGATGGGCGGTGCTGGGATAGGAATTGGTCAGGGTGAGCTGACTGGATGATGTCATGTTCTTAAGGAGAATGCCATCATTCCAGCTACTCTGAGGGGCTTGGGCAAGATCCAGGAGGTTTCACTAACAAAAGATCTGGTTATTTGGTTACCTGTGAGGAAACTAAGATCTTTGAATATGATTAGGTGGATGATATTATCTCTGTTCAGAGTTACAAGACAGACAAAAAACCTTTTGTTATTTTTTTTAAAGGACTCAAGATAGTGTCTGGGTTGTGAAATTTGGACAGCCTTGGGTTTAAGACAATTGCATGGAGTTCTGTGCTGGGAAGGATCAGCAGTTGATTTAATGCTCTTCTGTGACCATCCTTTTTGTTTGTTTGTTTGTTTTTAGTTGCTCAGTCATGCCCAACTCTTTGCGACCCTACGGACTCTAGTCCACCAGGCTTCTGTATCCATGGGACTCTCCAGGCCAGAATATTGGAGTGGGTTGCTATTCTCTTCTCCAGGGGATTTTCCTGACCTAGGCATTGAACCTGGGTCTCCTGCAGTGACCATCTTTAGTTTCTTAATAATTTCACAACAACATCCATGTTTTTATTTTTCAGTGAGCCTCACTAATTATGTAGTTCCAATTCTTAGAGAAAAATAACATAGTAAATGCTAATTTTTGAGATTTTATGTCATGGGCGAGAGTTTTGGGAAGTAATTTTGTCCTAGTAGGTAACTATAGTGCAACACAGGCTAGAAGAGAAAACTAATATTGTAAACTTGGCTCACACAATTTAGACTAAAAAATAGAATATGTTTAGTGGGCTGAGGACATGAAGGGACTCGCTTAAGACTCACTAGGTAGAGGACTAAAGGCTATAAAGGTGAGTAACAGATACAGGCTTTCAGATATACTGCCTGTCATGGTTAGGCTGTTTCAGAGATGAGATGAGGCTCATATTGCAGATGATAATTGTCAACTTTTCCAAAATTTTGGCTGCAGTATGCCAGGCTTCCCTGTCTTTCACTATCTCCTGGAATTTGCTCAAATTCATATCCATTGAGTTGGTGATGCCATCCAACCATCTCATTCTCTGTTGCCCCCTTCTCCTGCCCTCAATCTTTCTCAGCATGAGTCTTTTCCAATGAGTCAGCTCTTTGCATCAGGTGGTCAAAGTATTAGAGCTTCAGCATCAGTCCTTCCAATGAATATTCAGAGTTGATTTCTTTTAGAATTGGCTTGTTAGATCTCCTTGCTGTCTGAGGGACTCTCAAAAAGCTTTAGGACCACAGTGTGCAACCATCAATTCTTCAGTGCTCAGCTTCTTTATGGTCCAACTTACATCTGTACATGACTACTGGAAAAACCATAGCTTTGACTATATGGGCCTTTGTCGGCAAAGTGATAGAATGTCTAGGTTTTTCATAGCTATTCTTCCAAGGAACAAGCATCTTTTACTTTCATGGCTGCAGTCACTGTCTGCAGTGATTTTGGAGCCCAAGAAAATAAAGTTTCTCACTGTTTCCATTTTTTCCCCATCTATTTGCCATGAAGTGATCAGACCAGATGCCATGATCTTAGTTTCTTGAATGTTATGTTTTAAGCCAACTTTTTCACTCTCCTCTTTCTCCTTCATAAAGAAGTCTTTAGTGCCTCTTCACTTTCTGCCATAAGGGGGGTATCATCTGTGTATCTGAGGTTGTTCTTATTTCTCCTGGCAATCATGATTCCAGTTTGTGATTCATCCAGCTCAGCATTTCACATGATGTTTTCAATTGATGATTTCAAACTTCACAGAAGTTAAATAAGCAGGGTGACAATATACAGCCTTGACATACTCTTTTCCTGATTTTGAACCAGCCTGTTGTTCCATGCGAGGTTCTAACTTTTGCTTCTTGACCTGCATATAGATTTCTCAGGAGGCAGGTAAGGTGGTCTGGTAACCCCATCCCTTTAAGAATTTTTCCACAGTTTGCTGTGATCCACACAAAGGCTTTAGTGTAGTCAATGAAGCAGAAGTAGACGTTTTTCTGAAATTTCCTTGCTTTTTCTATGACCTGACAGATTTGTTGGCAATTTGATCTCTGGTTCCTCTGACTTTTCTAAATCCAGCTTGTACATCTGGAACTTCTCAGTTCATGTCCTGTTGAAGCCTGCCTTGAAGGATTTTGAGCATTACTTTGCTAGCATGTGAAATGAGCACAGTTGTTTGGTACTTTAGATGTGTCCAGTTTGCCCCTAGTATAATAGGCCAGCAAAACAAGGACACTAAAACTTAACTCTTCCCCTGCTTCTACTTTTTGTCACCCACCCAACTGTTTTCAACCTGCCTTTCCTATAATTCTCTTACCACCACAACTCAAGGAGATTTATATCCTCCATAAAGACCAGGCTTCCACCCTCTGCCCTTGCAAGACTTGTTGCTTCTTCTCTTACTAGTATTTGACTTGATTTTCCCATTTGGACTTTGCTGTAGTTCCATTCAGTGTCACCCATTGTCTCTGAAAATATTTTCTTTCCCTTATGTTTACCAGCAGAGAAACCTATTCCTGACCTTTGCCACATAATCAACATTTAACTGAATCCCTTGGGAAATTGTACCTGTTCAGTCCAAAATCAAGGCACTCTTTAGAGGGTCAACAAAACTAATGAAAGAGGCTTTCTTAAGATATCTCTTGGTAGAGAAAATTTAGAATCTCCTCTGACTTCCTTGAATGAAGAAAACAGCTAAATTGACAATGGCCACTTATAATAAATTTATCCTTGAGGTTTCTTTCTTAGAAAGGCCAAGAAAGATGGCCACATTAAGAAACTCTTGCAGCAATATGCTCATTCCACCATAAGTAAAACAAAACAAACAAAAAAACAAACCAAGGCTGTTAGTTATAAGACATCCCAGAGATTAATTATCATAGGCCAGTGTAAAATAAGAGGTAGTATATACTAGAGGCAGAAGAGATTTATCCCTATGCTGGGTCTCTAAACAGTGGTAGCCAATAATTCATTATAGAGATTCCAAGTTAAGATACCCCCCTGAGGTATTTGTGAAGCTCTTGTCAAACTTAATGATGCCTAATGTGTTTGGTTAGTTTAAGTTGCTGAAAATAATACTCAGAGCTTAATGGTCATAAATAGTCTTCCAGGTGAACCTATACTGTGTAGTGCCTCAAGATGTGCCTGGGAATATGGGTCACTGGTATCAAGACGCTTCCTCAGATAAAATAGAAAGATAATGCAAAGTGGAAGATCCTTGGCCAAGGTGGAATTTAATTTATAATGTGGCTCTCTGGCTCCCACTAGAACAGGAATATAAACCAGCAAGGGAGGCCAAAAGTCCGGTATAATTAATTGCAGATCAAATCAGATAACTCAATCTCATAATATCCTCAGATGCTCAGTTGTGTTGGACTCTTTGTGACCCCAGGGACTCTAGCTTGCCAGGCTCCTCTGTCCATGAGATTCTTCTAGCAAGAATACTGGAGTGGGACACCATTTCCTCTTCAGGGGATCTCCCTGACCCAGGGATCGAACCCACGTCTCTTACATCTCCTGCATCCACCTGGCAGGTGGATTCTTTACCACTAGCACCACTTGTGAAGCCCAATGTCCTTAGTGTCTTAACATTATCTCAGTTTGCATAGGGTACAACACACAACATAGGTGCCTCAGTGACACCTATTGAGAGAGTGAAGTCACAGTTGTTCATTGTAAAGTTTTGGCTTGTCTCTTTCTTGCCACATTTATAAAATTTCAGCTGCCCTATGTATATAAGCAGATTTATTTGGACAGGCAAAGAAGTGAAAGTGCTAATATTTAGTTATGTACACAATGTGTTAGACACTTCTAGGTACTTTACTGATATTATATAACTTAAGGAGAGAACCTCTGTGCAGTTATTTCTGTATTATACATGAAAACACTGAGGAAGAGAAATCAAGCAATTTTCCAAACTCAAATGAGTTTTAACTGCAAGGGTCAGCATTTAATTACAGAAATTAAATGACATAGGAAAATCTCTTGTAGTGAGTAAAAAACATAAAATCTAAAGGCATTTGTCACTGAATGGCTTTTCATGTTTAGCAAATTGTGACATTCATTTGATATCATAATGCTTGAATTAAGTCTTTCTTCCAAGAGCAGCAACACAGATCAGATAAATACTTAAGCTAGAAAGATCCAACCTAAGGGAAAAGTACACACCACACACACACACACACACACACACACACACACACACAATGTTTAACACTAAGAGACACTGCTTAAAACAGGATAGAAATGCAGGCTAGAGAGGTGCAAACAACTAATGAGTAACTGTCACCTACAATTTCCAGTAAATAGAGAAGCCTGGAATATTACTCCAGTACTGATTCTAGTCTCTATTGCATTGGTGATGAATTCAATTCAATTGTATATTAAGCATCGACTTTTGTAAGGCAGTACACTAGGCACTGATGATATTCCATAGAAATTCAAGTAAATCTTGGTCCTGTTCTCCTTATACTTTCAATCTAATATAGAAGGAAAGATTAAAAAAAAGGAGAAGAAATATGGCAAAAAGTATTATAAGTGTGCTTAGATATTTGCCAACATCTTTGAAGATCTGAAGAAGAGATCATATTAGTGCAGAAGGCTGAGAAATTAAAATTTCATCAATGATTAAATAACAAATAGTAGACATTTGAATGAATATTAAGGGAAATTCACTTTGGCAAGTGAAATGGAGAGTGGCGAGAATGTCATATAAAAGAATATATATATATATAAAGTCACAAAGATAGAAAATCATAATATATGTTAAACTAATTTATCTGATTAGGCTAAAACTCTGTATGCACAGGAATGCTATGTATTTTAGTTCATTTGGGTGCTATAAAAAAAGTAATAGAAACAACATACATTTGTTGCTTGCAGTTCTGCATACTAGGAGTTCAAGATCAGGACACCAGCATGGTCAGGCGAGGACCTGCTCCAAGTTGGACTTTTCGTTAGAGTCTCACATGGTGGAAGGGGCAAACAAATTCCTTAAGGCCTCTTTTATGAGCCCTAATCCCATTCATGAGGGCCCTACCCTCATGACCTGATCATTTCCTAATGGCTCAACCTCTTAATATCATTGCCTTGAAGGTTAGGATTTCAAGATATGAACTTTGGTGAGTTGGGGTGCACAGGGCAAACATTAGACTGTTGCCATTGGGGTTAAGACTGAAAAAATAGGTTTAAGTGTTAGCCACTCAGTCTTGTCCGACTCTTTGCGACCCCATGGAATTCTCCAGGCAAGAATATTAGAGTGGGTTGCCATTTCCTTCTCCAGGGGATTTTTTTTTTCCATTTATTTTTATTAGTTGGAGGCTAATTACTTTACAACATTGTAGTGGTTTTTGCCATACATTGACATGAATCAACCATGGATTTACACGTATTCCCCATCCCGGTCCCCTCTCCCACCTCCCTCTCCACCCGATTCCTCTGGGTCTTCCCAGTGCACCAGGCCCGAGCACTTGTCTCATGCATCCAGCCTGGGCTGGTGATCTGTTTCACCCTTGATAATATACATGTTTCGATCCTGTTGTCTCAAAACATCCCACCCTCTCTTTCTCCCACAGAGTCCAAAATTCTGTTCTGTACATCTGTGTCTCTTTTTCTGTTTTGCATATAGGGTTATCTTTACCATCTTTCTAAATTCCATATATATGTGTTAGTATACTGTATTGGTCTTTATCTTTCTGGCTTACTTCACTCTGTATAATGGGCTCCAGTTTCATCCATCTCATTAGAACTGATTCAAATGAATTCTTTTTAATGGCTGAGTAATATTCCATGGTGTATATGTACCACAGCTTCCTTATCCATTCGTCTGCTGATGGGCATCTAGGTTGCTTCCATGTCCTGGCTATTATAAACAGTGCTGGGATCTTTCTGACCCCAGAGATTGAACCCATGTCTCCTGCTTTGCAGGCAGATTCATTACTGTCTAAGCCACCAAGGAAGCCTCTGTTGACCAAGCCAACAAGCTCCTTTCCTCTTGCTGTTCTTTCTGTTTGGAACTCTTTAACAGTTAAACTTTTGTTGGTTCATTGCAGGTGAATTCAACCATTCAGCTGGATTTCTTATGCATCATTACCTTCTTAGAGATTCCTTTCTTGACTACTGTTCCTATAGTAAGTATCTCTATTATTATTCACAACCTGTTCTGTGTTTTTTTTTTATAATAATCTGAATTGTTTTCAGGTTATCATAGTTTATTTGTTCTTATCTCCCCTCTCACTAGAATGTAAGATTCTTAAAAATAGATATTATGTCTGTTGCTCACTCTATACATTTCCAAGATCAATGCTAGACATATATCAGTAGCAATATAGCAGTAGCTTAACAAATACTTATTGAATGTATGAGAATATGTTTGTGATTTGAGGTAGGGAAGAATTATTTAGGATAGAAAAAGCACACACTATGAAATCATAAAATTGATACATTTCATTGAATTAAAACTTAAGATGTTTGTGCCAAAAAGCATCTTAAAAATAAAAAAGCTATGATATTGAAGAAGACTTTTTTACCCATATAGCTAATCTATATCTATGTCTATGCCTATATCTATATCATGAGGTCCCAGAAAATAAAAATGAAAAGAAAAATTAATTTATGAACAGGTCATTTATAAGAGGAAATAACATTTGTAAATATATTACTTGTACAACTTCATTAGTATTCAGGGTATGTAAATTTAAAATTATATCCCCATTAAATTGGTAAAGTATATATACATACATGCAATAGATAAAGTAGTGTTGATAAGAATATGGGAAGACAAACTCTAATAGTCACACACAAAAAAGTGTAATTGGTACAACTACCTGAGTTTCCTTGAGAAACTCCTGCAGAGTGGCACAAAATAGTGAACATAAGGGTATATACTGCAGCATCTGTCACTATTATACAATGTTAGAACAGTTTAAATGTCCTCCTAAAAACAAATGAGCATATAAATTGTTACATGTTCATGTGATGGAATACAAACAAATGTCAAACAAGCTAAAAAAAAAAAACCCAACTAGTAGCTAAGTGATAAGTTTAAATAGGATAGTATTTCTGTAATATTTAAAAATCTAGTAAATATTCTATTTATACAGTAAGTCCTTTACATACACACGAATTCTGTTCTGAGAGTGTGTTCATAAGTTAATTTGTAAGTTCAACAAAGTTAGCCTAGGTACCCAACTAACACAATTGGCCATATACTACTGTATAGTCACTTACTTCCAGACATTCTGGGCTTGAAATAAAGATACTGTACTACTATACTCTATACATACTGTACAGTGAAGTACACAAGAACACAACCACTTGTAGAGGATACACACACGTGACAACGTACACCAGACACATGAACTGACATGTGAATGCATGTTTGCATCTTTGAAAGTTTTCAACTTGAAGGTTCATATGTAGGGGACCTACTGTACATAAATATAAGAATAGTTTAGCAAAAAATAAAAACTAACAGTGGTTATCTCTGCATGCATGCATGCTCAGCTGCTTCAGTTGTGTCCGACTCTTTGCGACCCCATGGACGATAGCCCGCCAAGCTACTCTATCCATGGGATTTTCCAGGCAAGAATACTGGAGTGGGTTGCTATTTCTTTCTCCAGGGGAATCTTCCCAGGCCAGGGATCAAACCAACATCTCATGTCTCCTGCATTGGCAGTCTGGTTCTTTACCACCATCACCACCTGGGAAACCCTGGTTATCTCTGGGAAAGGGGAATTAAATGAGATCATGACAGCATGCATATTTGGATGAATTATTTAGAAAAAAATTGAGGCAAATAATTTGTGAATTTGCTTACCTTTTAAACAATTTTATTAAAATTGTGTGTGTATTGTGAATGTTGCCTATCTACACAAACCTTAGATATTATTAATATATAATTGACATAATGGAATACTTCTAATCTAAACCCACTTACTTTCTTGCAATTATCTGGTGGCCTGAAATCATGCATGTGGCTGGTACTCTCAAAGACTGCTATTCACATTTATGTGTAGGGCTCCAACCATATCTCTAAATATGTGTATTAAAGTTTCTAAAGCCTTCAGCTCTGGGTGGTGATTAATACTGTCTAGTTTAGTGGACTTTACAAAGAGTTAAGTAGTCAGTTGTGTAAAATTGTGGTTTGTAAAGAGATGATAATACATCCTTGTCCCCCCAAAATCTTCTTCAGCTTGAAATACAAATATTACTCAATTCCTTTAAGGTAAATATCATCCTCTTCATTATTCTTCACTGAATTGAAAATTTTGGTGGGGTACAATTTTCATTTCAATTAAGCCCCTAATGCTTCCAAGCTAATGAATTTATGTGACACTTTCTTCTTGACAGAAAGGTATCAGTTCAGTTCAGTTCAGTCACTCAGTCATGTCCGACTCTTTGCGACCCCATGAATCGCAGCATTCCAGGCCTCCCTGTCCATCACCAACTCCCGGAGTTTACCCAAACCCATGTCCATCAAGTCAGTGATGCCATTCAGCCATCTCATCCTCTGTCATCCCCTTCTCCTCCTGCCCCCAATCCCTTCCAGCAGTAGGGTCTTTTCCAATGAGTCAACTCTTCTCATGAGGTGGCCAAAGTATTGGAGTTTCAGCTTCAACATCAGTTGACAGAAATGTATAAGGCTAAATAAAAGACCTTTTGATTATTTGGGGTAGTATGGAACATACATGTATTACTAAAAAAAAAAAAAAAAAAGAAAGATGAGAAAAAGCACAGATTAGGGACTGCTGAGAGCTATGCAAAAAATTTTCTCCACAGACTTCACAATCCCACACAATGCTGAAAGGATTCATCACTTTCCTTTGCTTTCCTGTATTTTAGTCTCTTCTCAATCATGCCTAGAACAACCTAAACAAGTTACTGGCCAAATAAACTTACCAACAAAATGTAGTCATGTGCTTTTTATGACCTTAATAATGCCTCCCTTTTCATACTGTTCATGAGGTTCTCATGCAAGAACACTGAAATTATTTGCCATTCCCATTCCCCTAACGACTGGAATAACCATGAAGGTGTGGTCACTCACCTGGAGCCAGACATCCTGGAGTGTGAAGTCAAGTGGGCCTTAGGAGGCATGACTATGAACAAAGCTACTGAAGGTGATGGAATTCCAGCTGAGCTGTTTCAAATCCTATAAGATGCTGCTGCTAAAGTGGCACCCTCAGTGTGTCAGCAAATTTGGATAACTCTGCAGTGGCAACGAGACTGGAGAAGGTCAGTTTTCATTCCAATCTCAAAGAAGGGCAATGTCAAAGAATGTTCAACGACGATACCGTTGCCTTCATTTCACATGCTAGCAAGGTTATGCTCAAAATCCTTCAAGCAAAGCTTCAACAGAATGTGAACAGAGAATTTACAGGTGTACAAACTGGATTTAGAAAAGGCAGAGGAACCAGAGATCAAATTGCCAACAAATCTCTTGGTTCATAGAGAAAGCAAGAAAAACATCTACTTCTGCTTCATTGACTATGTGAAAGCTTTTGACTGTGTGGATCACAACAACTGCAAAGAATTCTCAAAGAGATGGTAATCCCAGACCATTTTACCTGTCTCCTGAGAAACCTGTATGCAGGTCAAGAAGCAAAAGTTAGAACCTCACATAGAACAATGGACTGGTTCAAAATGGGAAAATATGACAAGGCTGTATATTGTCACCATGCTTATTTAAGTTCTATGAAGAGTATATCATGCAAAATGCCAGGTTGGATGAATCATAAGCTGGAATCAAGATTGCCAGGAGAAATATCAACAACCTCAGATATATAGATGATACCACTCTAAAGGCAGAAAGTGAAGAGGAACTAAAGAGCCTCTTGATGAAGGTGAAAGAGGAGAATGAAAAAACTGGCTTCAAGCTCAACATTAAAAAAACTAAGATCATGTCATCTTGTCCCATCACTTCCTCACAAATGGATGGGGAAAAAGTGGAGACAATGACCGGCTTTATTTTCTTGGGCTCCAAAATCACTGTGGATGGTGACTGTAGCCATGAAATTAAAAGACAGTTGTTCCTTGGAAGAAAAACTATGATGAACCTCTTAGACAACATATTAAACAGCAGAGACATCACTTGGCTGACAAAAGTCCTTATAGTCAAAGTTATGATTTTTCCAGTAGTCATGTATATATATGAGAGTTGGACCGAAAGGAAGACTGAGAGCTGAAGAATTGATGCTTTTGAATTGTGGTGCTGGAGAAAACTTCTGAGAGTCCCTTGGACTGTAGCCAATCAATCTTAAAGGAAATCAACTCTAAATTTTCATTGGAGTGACTGATGCTGAAGCTGAACCTTTGGCCTCCTGATGTAAAGAACTGACTCGCTGGAAAAGACCCTGATGCTGGGGAAGACTGAAGGCAAAAGGAGAAAAGGGTGGCAGAGGATGAGATGGTTGGATAGGATCACTGACTCAATGAATTTGAGCAAACTCTGGGAGATAATGAAAGACAGGGAAGCCTGATATGCTGCTTCCATATGGTTGCAGAGTCAGGCATGACTTAGCAACTGAGCGACAACAGATGCCCCCCCTACTCAATTTAGCAACTTCTGTAGAAAGAACAATATTGTTTCTATAGAGCAATATTTCTATAGAAACATCAATAACTTCAGATACGCAGATGACACCATCCTTATTGCAAAAAGCAAAGAGGAATTAAGGAGCCTCTTGATGAAGGTGAAAGAGGAGAGTGAAAAAGTTGGCTTAAAAGTCATTCAAAAGATGAAGATTGTGGCATGTGGTCCCATGACTTCATGGCAAATAGATGGGGAAACAATGAAAACAGTGACAGACTTACTTTTCTTGGGCTCCAGAATTACTGTGGATGGTGACTGCAGCCATGAAATTAAAAGATGTTTGCTCTTTGGAAGAGAAGCAATGACAAATCTAGAAAGGACCCTGATGCTGGGAAAGATTGAAGGCAGGAGGAGAAGGAGACAACAGAGGATGAGCTGGTTAGATGGCAAACTCTGGGAGATGGTGAAGGACAGGGAAGCCTGACGTGCTGTAGTTCATGGGGTCGCAAAGAGTGGACACGACTGAGTGAACAGCAACAATATACAAAGAACATTGTGATGAATTTCCAAAATCCTGAGCTAAAACCTTAAGCAAGCTTCTTATTTTAATAAAATCTTCTAACCTCCTTGAACTTACAAATTCTTGTCTGTAAAATAAGGATAATAGTATCTGTGCATTTAGCTCACAGATTGCAATATAGGAGCAAGATAAATAAAACCTATAAATACAACATAAAATATAAAATGATACACTTATGTATGGTAATTAAATGTTTGTCATCGCAGGTAATAATAAACTCACATCAAACTTGTTTAAACAAAAGAGGTAGATATTTGCTCATATTTGATAGAAAGTTTAGACATTTTCAGGGTTAATTGTCTCAGGGTTTTGACTTCATTTCTCTGTTGTTTCCTCACTGCGTCTGGCATCTTCGGAATGTCAGCTTCATCCTCAATTTGGTAGCCTCAGGTCACAAAGCAGTCACCAGTAGCAAATTGCTTCATTTCTCTTCTCAATAATTTCATGATTTGTGGTGAGAGTAGGTCAAGTTTCATGATCATCAAATGTGTCTCTGGGTGTCATGCTGATTGCCTACTGTTGAAGCTTACTGCCCATCTCTGTGGCCAGAGAAGGCTCATACATTGATAAGCATAGTCCTCACTGTCACCACCATAGAAGTGATGAGATTGTCTAAACTAGTTTAGGTCAACCACAGTTGCCCTTTGATGATAGATCTGTTTTTTTAAAAAATATAAATTTATTTATTTTAATTGCAGGCTAATTACTTTACAATATTGTAGTGGTTTTGCCATACATTGACATGAATCCATCATGGATGTACATATGTTCCCCATTCTGAACCCCCCTCCCACCTCCCTCCCCATCCCATCCCCTGGGTCATCCCAGTGCACCAGCCCCAAGCACCCTGTCTCATACATCAAACCTGGACTGGTGGTCCATTTCACATATGATAATATACATGTTTCAATGCCATTCTCCCACATCACCCACCCTCACCCTTTCCCACAGAGTCCAAAAGACTGTTCTATACATCGGTGTTTCTTTTGCTGTCTCGCATATAGGGTTATCATTACCATCTTTCTATATTCCATATATATGCATTAGTATACTGTATTGGTGTTTTTCTTTCTGCCTTACTTCACTCTGTATGATAGGCTCCAGCTTCATCCACCTCATTAGAACTGATTCAAATGTATTCTTTTTAATGGCTGAGTAATATTCCATTATGTATATGTACCACAGCTTTCTTATTCATTCATCTGCTGATGGACATCTAGGTAGCTTCCATGTCCTGACTATTATAAACAGTGCTGCGATGAACATTGGGGTGCACGTGTCTCTTTCAATTCTGGTTTCCTCAGTGTGTATGCCCAGCAGTGGGATTGCTGGGTCATATGGCAGTTCTATTTCCAGCTTTTTAAGAAATCTCCACACTGTTCTCCATAGTGGCTGTACTAGTTTGCATTCCCACCAACAGTGTAAGAGGGTTCCCTTTTCTCCACACCCTCTCCAGCATTTATTTCTTGTAGACTTTTGGATAGCAGCCATTCTGACTGGCATGAGATGGTACCTCATTGTGGTTTTGAGTTGCATTTCTCTGACAGTGATGTTGAGCATCTTTTCATGTGTTTGTTTACCATCTGTATGTCTTCTTTGGAGAAATGTCTGTTTAGTTCTTTGGCCTGTTTTTTGATTGGGTCGTTTAGGTTTCTGGAATTGAGCTGCAGGAGTTGCTTGTATATTTTTGAGATTAATTCTTTGTCAGTTGCTTCGTTTGCTATTATTTTCTCCCAATCTGAGGGCTGCCTTTCCCCCTTGCTTATAGTTTCCTTTGTTGTGTAAAAGCTTTTAAGTTTCATTAGGTCCCATTTGTTTATTTTTGCTTTTATTTCCAATATTCAGGGAAGTGAGTCATAGAGGATCCTGCTGTGATTTATGTTGGAGAGTGTTTTGCCTATGTTTTCCTCTAGGAGTTTTATAGTTTCTGGTTTTACATTTAGATCTTTAATCCATTTTGAGTTTATTTTTGTGTATGGTATTAGATAGTGCTCTAGTTTCATTCTTTTACAAGTGGTTGACCAGTTTTCCCAGCACCACTTGTTAAAGAGATTGATAGATCTGTTTTTATTGATCACTTTTCTTAATAAAATAAAAAAAATCAATAAAGTAAAACTTCTGAAGGGTGATTCAGTCAGACTTCTGACTATAAATTTGTAAATGGAAAGTATGGGGCAACTGTATGAAAGGTATTCCAAATTGCTATAATGTTTCTACTTCTTTTTATTTTCAGAGAGGGTATATTAAACGATTTTGGAACTGTCTGTTGTCTTGTGCTTTTAACCTGATCAACTGTGTTAAATTCTATAATTATACCAATTAATTAGATACTTGTTTTTATTAAACATGCAAAGATATAGAAACTGTAGTCTCTTCTATGCTGGAGTCTGAAATATAGTTAGTATTAACAGGATATGTACTTTAAAATCATTAATAAAGTAAAATTATTAGATTCTTATTCAAATATAAAAGACTGTATATATCAAAACTTCTTGAAGAAAAGAGAGATTACTGAGGGCTGAAACTGTCACAGCCTTTGTGAAAGTCACAGAGCTTCAGCTAACCCTCACCAAATGGGAAATACTACAATCAGAAAATAAGAGAAGAGAGGACATTTTAGTTATGGTAGTCTTATATGCAAAAGCACAGAGTTAACAATGTCCAAATTGTGTTTAGAAGACTTTGCATAGGTTAGTTTTATCAAGAAGAAAGTTTGTGTAAATAAATAGCCGAGAAAAAGGCTGGTGAGCAGTTTGAAGAATTAGGTTTAAACTTTGAATATTGATATTAATATATACATTTGGAAAACACAAATAAGGTGCTAAAAACCATAGGCAATAAATTTGGAGGCATTTAATCTTGATAGCAGCCCTATTACATAAGAAAAATAAACTTAGAATTTATTGTAAGTCAAGGAGCTAAGTCTTCAAAACAAGAATTATTCCATTTACCATTCTGGAGTCTGTAAATGGTAGTGACTTATTCTTGAATTAGAGAAGGTAAAATATGTCCCCTGCTTAAAAAACAAAAAACTAATCTATAACTAATACGTGTATATTCTTTTGAATTGAAAAGAGTCTGAATGTGAAAGGCATTACACAACCCGAGTAATTTATAAACAAGTGATGAAGGAACAAGTAGAATTACAGAATTATGTAATATGGAGAAGAAAAAAGAATCAAGTTTTAAAAGTATCATGATGGATGTATTAGTAGAGTTTGGAGACTGAAAATATATGAAAGACTAGAAGTAAAGGAAAAGAGTCAATAATGACTTGAAGGCAATGGTGGGAATGTGATACTGTCACATACAGACAAAAAGAAATTAAATGAGAATGCTAATTTTAATACAAAACTGAAGATAACAGGTTTTTTTTTTAAAGATAACAGTTTTTAACTATTATTTTAACTATTTTTAACAGATTTTAAGATGACAAAGGATTTCAAGTTATGCAAAGAATTTAAATTATTCTAGCAAGTAGAAATTCTAAAAGAGATTTTACAATAATATGTATTAGGGACTCACTAATTTTAAAACTTGTAATTGACACCAGTTTTTTTTGTGTGTGACCATTTTTCTCTCCTACAATCACCACTTTTATGAGGACTGCCTATTAACACAAAAGGCTTTATAGGAGTAGTCATATTTGTAAAATATGAGATTAATCTCACAGCATTCCAAGAGTGGGAAATTGTCAAAAGTTTGTTCAATCAATATTTTTGTCCAGAAATTTGGAGTTGGACTTAGCAGTTCCAGTATAAATCTCCAAAAAAATGAGATTGAAATAGTAGTGTCTACTTTCCATGACTGGCATTGGTAAATAAAGACAATTTTCCTGGAGCAAAAGCCAAGAATAAAGCAGACATTAAGAGAAACAGAGATGGGAGACAGAGAAAGAGCATTCTGTGCCCTCAATCACTATTGTAGTCTATTTCTGAAGTCAAGCTGCAACTCTGCCCTTTGAGTTCCTGGAGTGTTCCAGAAAAACATCTATTTCTGCTTTATTGACTATGCCAAAGCCTTTGACTGTGTGGATCACAATAAACTGTGGAAAATTTTTAAAGAGATGGGAATACCAGATCACTTGACCTGCCTCTTGAGAAATCTGTATGCAGGTCAGGAAGCAACAGTTAGAACTGAACATGGAACAATAGACTGGTTCCAAATAGGAAAAGGAGTACGTCAAGGCTGTATATTATCACCCTACTTATTTAACTTATACGCAGAGTACATCATGAGAAATGCTGGGCTGGATGAAACACAAGCTGGAATTAAGATTGCTGGGAGAAATATCTATAGCCTCAGATAAGCAGATGACACCACCCTTATGGCAGAGGGCAAAGAAGAACTAAAGAGCCTCTTGATGAAAAGTGAAAGAGGAGAGTGAAAAAGTTGACTTAAAGTTCAGCATTCAGAAAAGTAAGATTATGGCATCCAGTCCCATCACTTCATGGCAAATAGATGGGGAAACAGTGGCTGACTTTATTTTTTTGAGGTCCAAAATCATGGCAGATATTGACTGCACATGAAATTAAAAGCCTCTTACTCCTTGGAAGAAAAGCTGTGACAGCCTAGATAGCATATTAAAAAGCAGAGACATTACTTTGTCAATAAAGGTCTGTCTGTCAAAGCTATGGTTTTTCTAGTAGCCATGTATGGTTGTGAGAGTTGAACTATAAAGAAAACTGAGCACAGGAGAATTGATGCTTTTGATCTGTGGTGTTGGAGAAGACTCTTGAAAGTCCCTTGGACTACAAGGATATCAAGCCAGTCTGTCCTAGAGGAAATCAGTCCTGAATATTCATTGGAGGGACTGATGCTGAAGCTGAAGCTCCAATACTTTGGCCACTTGATGCAAAGAGCCGACTCATTGGAAAAGACCCTGATGCTGGCAAAGACTGAAGGCAGGAGGAGAAGGGGACAACAGTGGATGAGATGGTTTGATGGCATCACTGAATTGATGGACATAAGTTTAAGCAAGCTCTGGGAGTTGGTGATGGACAGAGAGGTCTGGCATGCTGCAGTCCATGGGATCCCAAAGAGTTGGACTCTATTGAATGACTGAACTGAACTGATGAAAAAAGTGCAAGTGTTAAATTGCTTAGTCATATCTGATTCTTTGCAACACCATGGACTGTAGCCTGGCCAGGCTCCTCTGTTCATGGAATTCTCTAGGCAAGAATACTGGAGTGGGTAGCCTTTCTGCAGGGGATCTTCCCAAACTAGGGATCCAACCCAGGTCTCCTGAATTGCAGGCAGATTCTTTACAATCTGAGCCACAAGTGAAGGCCATAACAAGAGCTATTGAGGGGAAAAAAAAAAAGTCTGTTGGTTATTGCAAGCTTAGTGTGTTTAGGGGATGGCAGGAGTCTATCAGACAAATTATATAACTAGTGCTGATCAGGTGATTCTTCCTGATGGTTTAAGATTCCATTTCTGGGAGATCCAAAATGGTAAATAATTTTGTATTTGGTGATGAGATTTAGCATATACAAGCCCATTTGGGGCCGGCTATCTTGTTTATGAATAGTCTGAATTTCTTATTTAACTGGGTAGCCCATATTTTATATAACTCTTGCAGCAGGAAGAAATGTCACATTCCAGGACATGCTCTAGTCCCTGAGACAAGTTGTTAATTGAGGGACCTTGGCTTCACACAGGAAAAAAATTCAAGAGCAAGCCAAGGTAAAGTGAAAGCAAATATATTTAGGGAGATACACATTCCATAAGAAGAATGTGTTTGTTTCAGAAAGGGAAAGTGGCCACAGGGTGTGGGAGTGGTTAGTTTTTATGGTTGGGTAATTTGAGTGGGAGGAATGGAGTATTTCAGTGAAGGGGTGGGGATTTCTAGGAATTGGGCTCCTGCCCACTTTTTGGCCTTTTATGGTAATCTTTGGAACTGTCATAGCATGAGTGGTGGTGACTTTTAGTGTTATAATGATGTTTTGCAAAAGTTTCACTTTTGTCTCAAGTTCAAAGGATTTGTTAACAAAATAAGTCACTCATTCTATACAAATAAATGATCCATTATTTATTAGAGAATTATCTAACTTACTTTCAATATACTAACATTAAAAGTAAAGAGAAATAGAAACAGCAAAGGATACATCACCAAATTGGGTTCTGAGCAACATCCAGACTCAAACAGCACTGGGAAGTCCCTTGACATAGCACATCTGGAGTTGCAATTGGGAAAAGGTCCCAGGCCATGCATCTGCTTCATGGGTGAGACTTCAGAAACTTCAGTTCCGACCTAGGATGCAAATGATATCATTGTCAATCTGTGAGCAAACTATAGCTCTGGGTTTCATGTTAATGAAGTTTGTTTTATCTTGTAAAGCTTGGAATGTTGTTAAGCCTGGAGCTTGGTTGGCCAGACCCTCTCCAGGGGCTCAATGATCTCAACATTTGCCTGTATCTTATCTGTGGTATTGGCAAGACTTGCACTCACAGCAGATAGCCAGGGCAGTGTCCAGGCAGGTTAGAAGCAAGGTCAGAGGCCTGCTCTGCTTTGTCTCTGAAGCCTGAACAAGACTATTTAATTTCCCTAACAAATGAAGCTATAGTGAGCTAATGGCCAAGCCATCCTTGATGCCATCTTGATTTTAGCTGATTCCAGTTGGTTTTTGTTACATCCTGATTATTTTACAACAGCTGTATCCCCTACTCATTCTTTTAATGGTCATGCCTGGCCTCCTCCCTTCCTGTCTCATAGCAACCTTATATGTGGCCATTCAGAGTTAGTTGGTTACTGTTTTTTTGCAATCAAAATACTCCTAAAGTGGAATCATTGCAGTTATGAGAAGTGATGGCATTTCTGAGGAGGGAAATAAGACAAGTATGAGAATTAAGTCTCAGGAGAGACTCATAATCAATTCTGTAATCTCCTAATTTACTGACCTCCCAAAGTATTAGAATGTCTATTCTTGGTTAATAATTACCTCTTCAATTAAAAAAAAAACTGCTTATTTTTCATATAACTTATATGATTTTGATGTTATTCATAAAAACCGAAGACTTTGTAGCAGAGACCATGTCATTTGTGTGTATATTTCCCATGACCCTGGAGGCTCAGATAGTAAAGAATCTGCCTGCAATGCAGAAGACCTGGGTTCGATCCATGGGTTGGGAAGATCCCCTGGAGAAGGCAATCCACTCCAGTATTCTTGCCTGGAGAACTCCATGGACAGAGGAGCCTGATGGGCTGTAGTCCATTGGTTGCAAAAGAGTTGGACATGACTAAGCAACTCACACTTTCACTTTCTTTCACTTTCCCACAGAACCTCAGACCTTGCCACACAATCAACACTAAATAAATATTAGTGAGATTGAAATTTTCAGTATATAAATTACAGGCATAATTAGCTCTCTCTCTTTCTTTTTTCCACATTGGTTTTTGCTCTTTATGCCCTAAATTACAGTTAGGATTGTTTGAAAGTTGAGAAGGCTTAGAGAACCTCACAATTTTATATTAGCTTTAACATGAAGAGGAAGAATAAGGCTGGGGAATGGTGGGAAATAAAAACCCAAAGAAAAACCTTAAAGAGAGCTCAACATTTCCACTAAACATTTCAGGCTCTCTCACTTCAGCCTCTGCAGGCATCAATTACTTTCCAAAGGAAAATGTTTTACAATTGTAATTACACATAATAGAAGGAATGTATTTTTCTTTCATTCTACTCCCATGGCAAGTCAATTTAATTTTTAAATACAAGAGACATAATTGATTTTAGCCCTGGATTAGCACTGCAAATGATCTATATGTGTTCTCACTAATGGAACAAGAGAGTTGGTCCTCCTTGGAGACATTTACCCAAACCTGTTCAAGCAACAATTACTAGAGTCTGACAGGTTGGTGTGCAAGGAGAAGGATGCATGAGGGAAACAATCTACTGATTAACAACTGAACAAAATAATGAATATTATACTCTTCCCAGTTAATTATGGATTCATCACAAATATATGATCTTTATAGAGGCCAAAAAGTGATAAGCCTGCCTGGAGGAACCTTGTCCTGTTCACTAGAAAATGAGTTTCTCTGAGGGTTTTAGGGTAAACCTATTTCTAAATAGGGCTCTCTTGAAAGGGAATGGAGAGGAGGTGAACTCATTTTCTCCAGACTTATCTGTGTATTGGTTTTCCTTTCCTCTACTAGACTACCACACAGTTTTATGGAATAGGAATAGCTCAAGGCAAAGTTATGAAATAAGTAGTTTATACTCTGCCATTTTGAAACAGGAGGCAAGGGGGCAAGGTGCAACCTTTAAAAAATGACATAGCTGTACTATGATATACCAAAAACTGACTAGAACCAACTGGGTCCAAGATGTCAGTGGACCTTGAGCCTCATTATATACTTATTGTAATACATTAGCATGTAGTTAACAGGAGGAATTAAAGAGCCTCTTGATGAAAGTGAAGGAGGAGAGTGAAAAAGCTGGCTTAAAACCCAACATTAAAAAAACTAAGATGATGGCATCCGGTCCCAACACTTCATGGCAAATAGATGGGGAAACAGTGACAGACTTTATTTTCTTGGACTCCAAAATCATGACAGATATTGACGGCAGCCATGAAATTAAAGGATATTTGCTCCTTGGAAGAAAAGCTGTGACCAACCTAGACAACATATTAAAAAGCAGAGACATTACTTTGCCAACAAAGGTCCACTTAGTCAAAGCTATGGTTTTTCCAGTAGTCATGTATGGATGTGAGAGTTGGATCATAAAGAAAGCTGAAAGTGAAAGTCACTCAGTCATGTCTGACTCTTTGTGACCTCATGGACTATGTAATCCATGGAATTCTCTAGGCCAGAATACTGGAGTGGGTAGCCTTTCCCTTCTCCAGGGGATGTTCCCAACCCAGGGATCGAACCCAGGTCTCCTGCATTGTGGGCAGATTTTTTACCAACTGAGCCACAGGGGAAGCCCAAGAGTATTGGGATGGGTAGCTTATCCCTTCTCCAGTAGATCTTCCCAACTCGGGAGTTGAACTGGGGTCTCCTGCATTGCAGGTGGATTCTTTACCAACTGAGCTATCAGGGAAGCCCAAATTTTTAAAGCTCCTTTGTCCATGGAAGTCTCCAGCCCAGAATACTAGAGTGAGTGGCCATTCCCTTCTCCAGCAGATCTTCCCAATCCAGGGATCAAACCCAGGTCTCCCGCTTTGTAGACTGATTCTTTACCACTGGGTCACCAGGGAAGCCCAAAGAAAGCTGAGTGCCAAAGAATTGATGCTTTTGAGCTGTGGTGTTGGAGAAGACTCTTGAGAGTCCCTTGGACAGCAAGGAGATCCAACCAGTCAATCCTAAAGGAAATCAGTCCTGGCTGTTCATTGGAAGGACTGATGCTGAAGCTGAAGCTCCAATGCTTTGGCCACCTGATGCTAAGAACTGACTCATTGGAAAAGACCCTGATGCTGGGAAAGATTGAGGACAGGAGGAGAAGGGGACAACAGAGGATGGGATTGTTAGATGGCATCACTGACTCAATGGACATAAGTTTGAGCAAGCTCCAGGAGTTGGTGATGGACAGGGAAGCCTGGTATGCTGCAGTCCCTGGGGTCACAAAGACTAGGACACGACTGAGTGACTGAACTGAACTGACCAGCACAGTGACTGTTCTGAGGCTAACAACAAAAGGACAGATAGTGGGCGGTAGCCCAATTCCTTGAAATCCCTGTCCCTTCCATGAAATTATTGAAATAATCCTCCACTCACTGGCCTTTGAAATCATCCAGTCCTTAAAAACTAACCATTTTGAGGCCTCTCACTTTCTGAAATGGCCCACATCTGTCTGTGGAGTGTGTTGCTCTCTAAATAAATCTACTTCTTACCTATCACTTCATATCTCATCGAATTCTTTCTGCCATCTGTCAAATGAGACATAAAGAACTTGAGCTTCATTAGGTCTTGAGACCAGGTGTGTAATCTCAGTTAAAAGACCATGGGTTCAAGTCCCCAATCTGGGGTCCTGCTAGGTTCGAGTCCTGGGTTGCACAGTTTCAATTTCACCATCAACATCTGCATTTAAGCACAACATCACAGTCCAATTATCAACTAATCCCCCTGAACCAGGTTTAGTAACTGGGATATTAGCTTCTAAAACCATAGATCTCAGGTGTATTTTCACTTTAATCAAGGATTCCAGAGAGGTAGACTTGGCACAGATCTATCACTGGAAGGGTAGCATAGAGACATAGGTTCTTGTCCATATCCTTCCATTTACCAGCTAGGCAATTTCCAATCTGTAAAATAGGATTATATCTACCTTAGGAAATTATTGTAATAAGTAAATTATATAATATGTTATGAAATTCACTAGCATGGTGCTCAACGTATTTGATTGTGTCTCAAAGTTGTCCAGGTGTGGGAGGTCCATCAAATCACCAAATCATGCATCTACTATGATGCTATGTGACCCTGGAAAAGTTACTTCACTTCTTAGGGCTTCAGTTGCATTGTTTTTAAAAGAAAAATCTTATCTCTATGATATCTAAGGTCCTTCTCCTTTATAAAGTTTTAAGATCTCAGTTTTGCAAAGTAGCAGAACTCTTCTTAGTAGCACACAAACAAATGAGGACATGCAAGTGTAAAGAGCCAGTCCTTCAGTCATGAATGTAGTCAGCCTTTCACAGCATTTATCCAAATGTGACTAGCTCTGGAATACTGACTGTGTCAGGGTTCAGGGGATCGAAGTTGACAGTTAGAAATAGTGTAAAGTTGGTGTGTTTTCCTGTGGGAAAATGGAGCAAGGACTGAAGCAGGAAGAAACTCTCAAATCCAACTGGCTAGAAAACTATTTTTTGTCTGCCTCTATTGTAATGTTCAATAGCCCAAGTCCCTGATGGATTGGAATATATAGTAAAAGCTCACAACCAGTTGAATTTTCATCTGTGATGTCTCACATACCCTGATGATTTTACATCACTCAAAGCATGCCATTCTGAGAAACAGAAAGAATGTTTGTGTGTGTGTACATGTGTACATTTGTTTTATGTTTGTGTGCATGGCCATGTGTCTGTGTCTGCATGTGTGTGTGTCTATCTGTTGTGTCTATTTGTATTCCATGATAGACTATTCTCTGGTAAATGTAGAAATCATGTTGTTTATAATAATATTGGAAGTGCAATATATAGAAAATTGTTTTCCTAAGAAACTGCTGGAGCATATATTTCATTGACTCACTAAATTGCTTGTGAGTGTTTTGACATACCTTTAATGCTCAAACTCAAGCATCCAGGAACAAGAGATACAGATGGCAGTGAGGTAGGCTTATGGAACTTACTCCAACCACTAGGGCAACAGAGATGTCATGTAAAAAACAATTGTCATTCCAATAAACCAGATGTTGAAGGACCAGATCCTTCAATATCAACTGACTAGTACAAAAATCCATTACTTATGTATCTTTTTTATGAGGGTGTGTATACCTATGGGCATACATATTTTATTCACACATTTTATTCTTTTATCATATATACAAATGTTTCTATATGTAATCAGTTCATATATCCATTTCTACCATTTCTTTTTCATTGACATATTGATGATGTACAATATTGTGTTTCAGATGTACTACATAGTGTTTTGACATTTGCTTATGAAATGACCACTACCACGTGTCCAGTAACTATCTGTCCCCAAATGAAGTTATTACACTATTAACTATATTCTTTATACTATACATTACATCCCTGAAAATTATTTGTTATTTAACTAGAGATTTGAACCCTTAATCCCCTTCCCCTATGTTGCCCACCATCTCCATCAAGACCTTCCCTCTGGCAACCACCTATTTGTTTTCTGTATCTGTGAGTTTGTATTTTGTTTTGTCGGGATTTCTTTGTTTTTTAGATCCTACATGTAAGTGAGGTCATGGGTATTTGTCTTTCTCTGACTGAATTGTTTCAGTTGGCCTGATATACTCTAGATATACCCATGTGATCAAATGGCAAGACTTCATATGCTTATGTAGCATTCCATTATATATATATATATATATATATATATATATATATACACACACACATATATATATATATAAAATATGTGTATATATATTTATATCATCTTCTTTATCTATTAATTAAAGCAACATAAGATGCTTCTATATGTGGCCTATTGTAAATAATGTGACAATGAATATTTTTGTGCATCTATCTTCTTCAATTAGTGTTTTTGTTTTCTTTGGATAAATAACAAGAAGTGAAATTGTTAGTTCATTTGTTAGTTGCTCAGTCATGTCCAACTCTTTGCGACTCCATGGACTGTAGCCTGGCAGGCTCCTCTGTCCATGGAATTCTCCAGGCAAGAATGCTGGAGTGGGCAGTTATTCCCTTCTCCAAGGTATCTTCCTGACCCAGGGATTGAACCCAGGTCTTGTGTGCTGCAGGCAGATTCTTTACTTCCCGAGCCACTAGGCAAGCCCTGTTAGTTCACATGGCAGTTCTATTTTTAATTTTTTGATGAAACTTCTTGATGTTTTTTATAGTGGTTGACCAATGTACAATCCTAACAGTGTACAGAGGTTGCCTTTTCCCCCCACATTCTCTCTGACACTTGTTATCTCTTGTCTTTTTGATGATAGCCATTCTGACAGGTGTGAGGTGGTATCTCATGCTTTTGATTTTCATGATCTTAAGGAATAGTGATGTTAAACATATTTCCATGTGTTTGTGGGCCATAATTGTGCCTTCTTTGGAAAAAAATGTCTATCCAGTTCTAATTTTTTAATCAGATTTTTTGATGTTGTGATATATGAGTTCTTTTTATATTTTGAGTATTAACCACTTATCAGATAGCTCATTTGCAAATATCATCTTCCTTTTTGTTTTGTTGATAGTTTCCTTTGTTGTGCAAAAGAGTTTTAGTTTGATGCAGTCCTATTTGTTTACATCTGCTTCTGTTTCCCTTGTTTTAGGAGAGTTTTATAGTTTCAGGTCCTACTTTTGGGTTTTAAGTTTTAAGTCCTACTTTTACTTTAATCCATGTTGAGTTTATTTTGTGTATGTTTTGGAAAAGTAGTGCAGTCTGATTATTTTGCATTTAGCTGTCCAGTTTTTCCAAAAACATCTATCGAAGAGGTTGTCTTTTCCTCATTGTGTATTTTTGCAAAGTTTGTCATAGATTGACCATATATGTGTGGGTTTATTTCTGGGTTCTGTATGTATGTGTTAGTCACTCAGTCATGTCTGACTCTGCAACCCCACAGACTGGGGCCCATCAGGCTCCTCTGTCCATGGAATTCTCCAGGCAAGAATATTGGAATGGGTAGCCACTCCTTTCTCCATGGATCTTTCTGACCCAGAGATTGAACCCAGGTCTCTTTCATTGCAGATAAACTCCTGCTTCCCAGGTGGCACTAGTGGAAAAGGACCTGCCTGCCAATGCAGGAGATGTAAAAGATGCTGGTTTAATCCCTGGGTCAGGAATATCCCCTGGAGGAGGGCATGGCAACCCACTCCAGTATTCTTACTTGGAGAATACCATAGACAGAGGAGCCTGGCAGGCTATTGTCCATAGGGTTGCAAAGAGTCAGACACAACTGAAACAGCTTAGCACACACATGTTTCTGGGCTCTATTCTGATCCATTAATGTATGTGTCTACTTTGTGCCAGGATGATACTCTTCTGATGATGATTGCTTTTATGATAGTTTGAAAACAGGGAGTGTGATACCTGTACATTTTTTCTTCTTTATCAAATTTTTTTTGATTATTAGAGTCTTTTGTGTTTCCACACAAATTTTATTTTTTAATTAATTAATTTTAATTGGAGGCTAATTACAATATTGTAATGGTTTTTGCCATACATTGACATGAATCGGCCATGAGTGTACATGCCACACAAATTGCAGAATAATTTCTTCTGTTTCTGTAAAAAATGTCATTGGTACTTGAATAAAGATTGCATTTTTAAATCTGTAGATTATGCTGGGTAGTATGATCATTTTAAAAGTGTTACTATCGTTCAATCATTGAGCGTGTTATATCTTTCATGTCAGTGTGTCCTCTTCAATTTCTTTCATCAGTTATATCATTTTCTGAGAACCAGAATTTTACCTCAAAGCTTAGATTTATTTCTGTATATTATATTCCTCTTGTTGCAGTGGTAAGTGGTATTATTTTCTTAACTTCTGTTATGATAGTTCATTGTTTTTGTATAGAAACAACAGATTTCTATATATTTTGAATTCTGCAATTTTACTGAATTCATTTATTAGTTCTAATAGTTTTTTTGATTTATTAGGATTTTCTATATATGATGTCACATCATCTGCAATGACAGTTTTACTATTTCCCTTCCAATAGGATTCCTTTTATTTCCTTTTCTTCTCTGATTACCTTGGCTAGAACATCCAGTACTGTGTTGAAATAAAGTTTTAAGAGTGGGCATTGTAGTCTTGTTGTTGATTTCAGAGGAAATGCTTTTAGTTTTTCACCATTGAGTATAATTTTGGCTATAAGTTTTTCACATAATGGCTTCTATTATACATACCTGTTTTGTTGAGAGTGTTGGTTTTCTTTTTATAAAGGGATGTTGAATATCATTGAAATTTTTGCACCAATTTGTTTATGTGGAGTATCACACTGATTTATAGATTAAAACATACTTGAATCTCCGGGATAAATCCTACCTAATAAAGGTGTATGACCCTTTTAAACTACTGTTGAATTCAGTTTGCTAATTTTTGAAACATATTAGTTTTATTTATTTATTTTTGGCTCCACCGAGTCTTCATTGCTGTGCATAGGCTTTCTCTGCTTGCTGAGATTACAGGCAACTTTCTAGTTGTGGTACAGGGACTTTGCATTGCAGTGGCTTCTCTTGTTGTGGAGCTCAGGTCTAGGCCTTGTGGGCTTCAGCAGGTTCTGCACGTGGGATCAGTAGTTGAGGCTCACAGGCTTGAGGCAGGTTCAGTAGTCCTGGTGTATGGGCTTAGTTGCCCCACAGTATGTGGGAAATGTGATACTAGGGTGCAATCTCAAAAATGAAAGAATGATCTCAGTTCGTTTCCAATGCAAACAATTCAAAATCAGAGTAATTAAGTTCTGTGCCTCAATCACTAATGCTAAATAAGTTAAATAAGCTAAAGTTGAATGGTTCTATGAAGACCTACAAGATCTTCTAGAACTAACAAAAAAACTAACAACGCCCCCCCCCCCATCATTTTCACCATAGGGGACTTGAATGCAAAAGTAGGGAGTCAAGAGATACATAGTGTAACAGACAAGTTTGGCCTTGGAGTGTAAAATGAAGCAGGGTGAAAGCTAACAGAGTTTTGCCAAGAGAATGCACTGGTCATAGCAAATGCCCTCTTCCAACAACACAAGAGACAACTCTACATGATGACATCACCAGATAGTCATTACTGAAATCAGATTGATTATATTATTTGCAGCCAAAGATGGAGATACTCTTTACAGTAAGCAAAAACAAGGCCTGGAATTGACTGGAGCTCAGATCATGAAATCCTTATTACCACTTTCAGACTTAAATAGAAGAAAGTAGGGAAAACCACTAAGCCATTCAGGTATGAACTAAATAAAATCCCTTATGATTATACAGTGGAAGTGACAAATAGATTCAAGGGACTAGATTTGTTAGAGTGCTTGAAGAGCTATGGATGGAGGTTTGTAGCACTGTACAAGAGGCAGTGATCAGGACCATCCCCAAGAAAAAGAAATGTAAGAAGGCAAAATTGTCTGAGGAGGCCTTATAAACATTTTAGAAAAGAGAAGTGAAAAGCAAAGGAGAAAAGGAAAGATATACCCATCTGAATGCAGAGTTCCAAAGAATAGCAAGGAGAGATAAGAAAGCTTTCCAAAGTGCACAATGCAAAGAAATAGAGAGAAACAATAAAATGGGAAAGGCTAGAGATCTCTTCAAGAAAATTAGAGATACCAAGGAATATTTCATGTAAAGATGGGCACAATAAAGGACAGACAAGGGAAAGACATAAGAGAAGCAGAAGAGATTAAGAAGACATGGCAAGAATACACAGAAAAACTGTACAAAAAAACTGACCTGGATAACCACAGTGGTGTGGTTCTCACTCACTTAGAGCCAGACATCTGGGATTGTGCAGTCAAACGGGCCTTAGGAAGCATTACTATGAACAAAGCTAGTGGAGGTATTGGAATTCCAGCTGAGCTATTTAAAATCCTGAAAGCTGATGCTGTTAAAATGCTGCACTTAATATGTCAGCAAATTTGAAAAACACAGCAGTGACCACAAGAGTGGAAAAGTTCAGTTTTCATTCCAATCTCAAAGAAAGTCAATGCCAAAGAATGTTTAAACTACTGTGCCACTGTGCTCATTGCACATGACAACAAAGTAATGCTCAAAATCCTTCAAGCTAGGCATCAACAGTATTTGAACTCAGTACTTCCAGTTGTAGAAGTTGGATTTAGAAAAGGCAGAGGAACCAGCAATCAAATTGTCAGCATTCATTGGATGTAAAAAAGGAAAGACCAATTGGTCAACCACTTGTAAAAGAATGAAACTAGAACACTTTCTAACACCATACACAAAAATAAACTCAAAATGGATTAAAGAAACTATAAAACTCCTAGAGGAGAACATAGGCAAAACACTCTCTGACATAAATCGCAGCAGCATCCTCTATGACCCATCTCCCAGAATATTGGAAATAAAAGCAAAAATAAACAAATGGGACCTAATGAAACTTAAAAGCTTTTTCACAACAAAGGAAACTATAAGCAAGGTGAAAAGACAGCCCTCAGATTCGGAGAAAATAATAGCAAACGAAGCAACAGACAAAGGATTAATCTCAAAAATATACAAGCAACTCCTCCAGTTCAACTCCAGAAAAATAAATGATGCAATAAAAAAATGGACCAAAGAAATAAACAGACATTTCTCCAAAGAAGACATACAGATGGCTAACAAACACATGAAAAGATGCTCAACATCACTCATTATCAGAGAAATGCAAATCAAAACCACAATGAGGTACTGTTACATGCCAGTCAGGATGGCTGCTATCCAAAAGTCCACAAGCAATAAATGCTGGAGAGGGTGTGGAGAAAAGGGAACCCTCTCACACAGTTGGTGGGAATGCAAACTAGTACAGACGCTATGGAGAACAGTGTGGAGATTTCTTAAGAAACTAGAAATAGAACTGCCATATGACCCAGCAATCCCACTTCTGGGCATACACACCGAGGAAACCAGATCTGAAAAAGACACGTGCACCCCTATGTTCATCGCAGCACTGTTTATAATAGCCAGGACAGGGAAGCAACCTAGATGCCCATCAGCAGACAAATGGATAAGGAAGCTGTGGTACATATACACTATGGAATATTACTCAGCCATTAAAAAGAATTCATTTGAATCAGTTCTAGTGAGATGAATGAAACTGGAGCCCATTATACAGAGTGAAGTAAGCCAGAAAGATAAAGACCAATACAGTATACTAATGCATATATATGGATTTTAGAAAGATGGTAACGATAACCCTATATGCAAAACAGAAAAAGAGACACAGATGTATAGAACAGAATTTTGGACTCTGGGAGAAGGCGAGGGTGGGATGTTTTGAGAGAACAGCATTGAACATGTACATTATCTAGGGTGAAACAGATCACCAGCCCAGGTTGGATGCATGAGACAAGTGCTCAGAGCTGGTGCACTGGGAAGGCCCAGAGGGATCGGGTGGGGAGGGAGGTGGGAAGGGGGAATCGGGATGGGGAATACATGTAAATCCATGGTTGATTCATGTCAATGTATGGCAAAAACCACTACAATATTGTAAAGTAATTAGCCTCCAACTAATACAAATAAATGGAAAAAAAAAAATAAAAAAAGAAAGAGAATTCCAGAAAAACATCTATTTCTGTTTTATTGACTGCACTAAAGCCTTTGACTGTGTGGATGTCAACAAAGTGTGGAAAATTTTAAAGAGACGGGAATACCAGACCACCTTACCTACCTCCTGAGAAACCTGTATGCAAGTCAAGAAGCAACAGTTAGAACTGGACATGGAACGACACACTGGTTCAATATTGGGAAAGAAGTATGTCAAGGCTGTATATTGTCACCCTGCTTATTTAACTTCTGTGCAGAGTACATCATGCAAAATGCTGGGCTGGATGAATCACAAGCTGGAATAATGATTGCTGGGAGAAATATCAACAACCTCAGATATGCAGATGACACCACCCTAATGGCAGAATGTGAGGAGGAATTAAAGATCCTCTTGATGAAGTGGAGAGTGAAAAAGCTGGCTTATAACTCAACATTCAAAAAACTAAGATCTTGGCATCAGGTCCCATCATTTCATGACAAATAGATTGGGGGAAAATGGAAATGATAACAGACTTTATTTTCTTGTGCTCTAAAATCACTGTGGATGGTGACTGCAGCCATGAGATTAAAAGACATTTGCTCCTTGGAAGAAAAGTTATGACAAATCTAGACAGCATATTAAAACATAGATTCATCACTTTGCTGATTAAAGTCTGTATAGTCAAAGCTATGGTTTTTCCAGTAGTCATATATGAATGTGAGAGTTGGACCATAAAGAAGATTGAGCGGCAAAGAATTGATGCATTTGAACTGTGGTGCTGGAGAAGACTCTTGAGAGTCCCTTGGACTGCAAGGAGATCAAGCCAGTCAACCCTAAAGGAAATCAACCCTGAATATTCTTTGGTAAGACCAATGCTGAAGCTGAAGCTGCAATACTTTGGCCACCTAATGTGATGGGCCAATTCACTGGAAAAGACCCTGATTCTGGGAAAGATTGAGGGCAGGAGGAGAAGTGGGGGACAGAGGATGAGATGGTTGAATGGCTAAATGGTCATGAGTTTGAGCAAAATCTTGGAAATGTGAAGGACAGGGAAGCTTGGTGTGCTGTAGTCCGTGGGGTTGCAAAGAGTTGGATATGACTGAACAACTGAATAACAACATGGGGGAATTTCCCAGAGCAGGGATCTACCCTATGTCCCTTGTATTGCACCATCGATTCTTAATCTCTGGGCTAGCAGAGAAGCCCTAATTTGCTAGTATTCTTTGAGGATTTTTGCATACATATATTCATTAGTGATCTTTATTTGTAATTTTCTTTTACTGTGGTGTTTTTATCTGATTTTTGCACCAGAGGTGATAAGTACAGAAGCATTCCTTCCTCTGCTATTTTAAAAATAGTTTGTGAAGGATAGTTGTTTAATCTTCTTTAAACATTTAGTAGAATTAACCTACGAAATCATCAGATCCTCAACCTTTGTTTTTGCTTGTTTATTTTTTTTATTAATGACTGAATTTCATTACTAGCAGTTGATCTATTCTTATTTTGTATTTCTTCCTTATTCAGCCTTTGAGGTTGTACATTTCTAGGAATTTGTCTCATCTATGTTTACTTTTCCATTTGAGGCATATAATTGCTTATCATAATCTCTTATGATTCATTGTATTCCTATAGTGTCATTTGTAACTTCTCTAATTTTATTTATTTGGGTCCTCTTTTTTTCTTGATGAGATCAGCAAAAATTTTATCAGTTGTATTTATATTTTCAAAGTACAAGCTATTAGTTCCAATCAATCTTTTCCACTTTTTTCTGGTCTTGACTTATTTGTGTTCTGCTCTTTATTATTGTTTTTTATTTTACTGATATGCAGCTTTGGTTATTTCTCTGTTTAGGTGTAAGTTTAAATTGTTTATTTGAGATTTTTCTGTTTTCCCCCAATAGGTGTCACTATAAATTTCCCCTTTCTCACTGCTACTGCTATGTCTCATTGATTTTGAATTGATATGCTTACATTTCCATTTGTCTTAGGTATTTTTTGGTTTTCTGTTTGATTTATTTAGTAGTCTATTGCACTAGCACCATATTGTTTATCATCCATGTTTTTGCAGTTTTTTTTTCTAAAGCAGCTTTCAAATCTATTCGTATTGTTGTTATAAGAGTTGCCTTATATGATTTCAATATTCTTAAATTTACTGAAACTTTTTTGGTGGCATAGCATGTGATATAAACTGGTGAATGTCAATGGGTACTTGAATAGAACATGTATTCTGCTGTTTTTGGATGACATATTTGTTTATATATACACATACATGCCATATGTACATATGCAACACACATATGCCATATATATGTATATATATGTGTGTCTGTGTGTCTATACACACACACACATATTCCAGTATGTTTTAATGTGTCTTTAAAGGTCAGTGTTTTCTTGTTGATATTCTTTCTGGATAATTTGCTCATGGATGTAATTGGTGTGTTAAAATTCCTTATTATTACTGTGTTACTGTCAACTTCCCCATTTATGTCTTTTAGTACTTTCTCTCTGTATTTAGGTGTTTGTAGGTTTGACCCAAATATATTTACAACAGTTATAGCTTCTTCTTGGGTTGATTCCTTTTTATTACATAATGTGTTTCTTTGTCACTTCTTACAGTTCTCTTTTAAAGTCTATGCTATTTTATACAAGTATTGCTACCCCAGGTTTCTTTTCATTTCCATTTGCACAAATACTTTATCCCCTCACTTTAAGGATTTGTGTGTCTTTAGATTTGAAGTGAGTATCTAGTAAGCAGCAAATATATAGGTTTCTTTCTTTTTTTTTTTTTTTCCCAGTGTTACAGCTCTATTTATTTAGATAATAGCAGGAAAATCCATCTTTGAGGCGTGAGGGCACGTCGATCCAAAGACGTGAAGAGAAGATCGCCCCATCGCGTGGGGGGGGGGGGAGGGGGGGGGGGGAGAGAGAGAGAGAGAGAGAGAGAAAGAGCTTTGGCTCCTCTTTTTATATGTTTCTCTGTCCCTGGGCCTGTCTTATGTAAATTGGGCCAGCCAGGAGTGTTGTTTGTTTTACCTGAGGTTCTCACTCCGGTCCTCGGACCTTCCTTTGTTCTATTTTCGCGGGCTTTCCCTTCCAGGTCTTTTAGCCACTGCCATTTTGGACTCTTTTCCCCTATTCTAACTACCTAACATTCCCCCCTCAAGAGATGGGAGGCCCAATTCTTTGGGAATAGGGGCGTCGAGGTCTCTCTGGCTACCTCCTGCTGAACTGGGACGGCGAGGCGCATTGGGCCTCACTCTCTTGCTAGTCTCAGGTCTCAGAGTCCTTATAGCGGTGTCCATCTAAGGGTGACTGATGTTTTCTGTGGTTGGCTGTAGTTTTATCTTTGTTGAACTGGCGCTGCATGTCGTAGCTTGACCTGGGTAGAGACAAGACAGGTTAGACAATTGACAGTACATGGAGCAATCATTAGTAACATCAGTATGGCATAACAAGGACTAGTAGGGGCATTAGCCAATTTTTAAATTCACATCGCCAAGATGGCTCAAGTCCCTCCTTGTTCAGGGATCAGAAGATCTATCTCCTGTCTGTTTTGGAGTACAATCTCTGTCAAGCTGTGTTGGCTCTTTAGAGCTGTCTTGAGAAATCTTATCCCCAGAGACCAGATTTTGGGGTTGTTTATTAGAATGGCACTCATTTGTAGTTCTGAATAGGTATCTGAGATCTCCCAGGGGCTCACAGGTGTATTGAGTGTCCTCTTCTGTTTTCTTCCATGGCTTGACTCGTGAGTAGTGAATCCAGGAGTCATGTCCTGGCACCTTGACCACTGTGGGAGTAGAAAGTATTACAGGGTAGGGGCCCTTCCATGTGGGCTGCAGTTGAGCCTTTGGGGACCCATCTTTCCAGACTTTAATTAGGACTTCAGTCCCTGGAGCATATAGTGGCAAGTCCTTAGAGTCTTTTGGGTCCTGGTTCATACCCCACAAGCATATATCCTGTTGGAATTGCCCAGTGGCCATGGTATAAGACTGGAGGGTCTGAGTCTCTGGATCTAGGAAGTGGTCATTGACATAAACAAAAGGTCTTCTATCATGATTGCAATAGCTGCAAGATTTCGAATGCAGGGGGGCCAGCCTTGGGTGGTTGGATCAAGTCCCTTGGATAAGTAAGCTACAGGCTGGGGCTCAGATCTCAACCTTTGAGTTAACACTCCCAAGGCTATTCCCTCTCTTTCATGGACATAAAGTTGGAATGCTTTTTTTGGATCTGGCAACCTCAAGGCAGGTGCCTGAGTTAAGGCCTGTTTTAGTGTAGCCTCTGCCTCCTTTTGAGGAGTTCCCCACATTAGTGGGATTGAATCATCTCGTCCCTTTAAGCTTTTATATAAGGGCTGGGCAATTAGACCATAGTTGGGTATCCAGATTCTACAGTACCCAGTTAGCCCCAGGAAAGCTCGCAATTGTTTTCGAGTCGTGGGGGAGGGCAACTGGAGGATTCCTTGTACCCGATCAGAGGACAGCCTCCTGGACCCATGTGTAATCTGAACTCCCAGGTAAGTGACCTTTGTCTCGACCATCTGTGCCTTAGCACGGGAGACTTTATATCCCCTTTCTGCCAAAAAGTTTAGAACCTGAATTGCATGTTGTTGGGCACTTTTCTCATCTGGAGAGCAGATTAGTAGGTCATCTACATATTGTAATATTTTCCCATTAGGTCCCAGGTCCAGATCTAGGAGATCCCAGCTAAGGGCCTGTCCCAACAAGTGGGGGCTATCTCTGAACCCCTGAGGTAATACTGTCCAAGTCATCTGTTGGTGTTTTTCTCCTGGGGCCTCCCACTCAAAGGCAAAAAGATATTGGGGTTCTTTAGCCAGTGGTATGCAAAAAAAAAAAAAAAATGCATCTTTGAGATCCAAGACTATAAACCACTTGGCACTGGGTGGGATTTCTCCCAAGATTACATAGGGATTGGGTACTGTGGGATGGAGGGGGACTACAGCTTCATTTATGATCTGGAGATCTTGAACCATTCACCAAGTTCCATCCTTTTCCTTTACTGAGAGGATTGGGGTGTTACATGGTGAACTGGTGGGGACCAATAGCCCACAAGCAAGGAACTTATTTGTTAAAGGCTGTAGTCCCTCCCGAGTCTCTCTTTTGAGAGGATATTGTTTCAGGTTAGGAAACCGAGTGGGATCTCAGAGGACAATGATGACCAGTTCAGCTCGGTGGGCTTGTCCAGGAATCCCCTGGTCCCACACCTGGGGGTTAATTTTGTCTTCCCATAGTCTTTGTTCTCTCTCTGTTGGAGAAGGTGTAATGGGTTCCTCAGTAGTAACCAGCACATCTGGGAAAGAGATCATTTTCTAATCTGTATAAAGGCAGGACTGAAAGCAGCCCAGCAAAAAGTAATCAGCTATGCCCGGGTCTCAGCAATAACTCAGAAGTCCAATGAGAACCCCATTGACTTTCTGGAACGGCTAAAAGAGGCCCTCCAAAAGTTTATCAATTTGGACTTAGACTCTTACGAAGGACAGGTGATTTTAAAGGACAAATTCCTGCCCCAATGTGCATCAGATATCAGAATTAAGTTACAACAGCTACAGCAGCAGGACTCTGCTGCCTCTCTAGATGAGATGATCCAGACAGCCACCAATACCTTTTATAACAGAGAACAGGAGAAGGAGGCCAAGGCCCAGGAGAGGGAGAGAAGGAAAGAGACAAGGCATGCCCAGATGCTGGCCGCCCTCCAGGGAAGCCCTATGGCACACCCCAAGCCCTTGAATGACAAGGCAAGAGGCAAATGCCTAATCTGTAGACAGGCGGGGCATTGGGCCAAAGAGTGTCCTAACCGTGACAAGTCTCCTAGAACAGCTTGCCACAAATGCCATCAACTGGGACATTGGGCGGCACTCTCCCCTGGGGACCCAAGAGCCTCAAGGTCAAGTGCCAAGCCTTCCCTCACGATGGTTCAAGAGGACTGAAGCGGCCCGCTCCAGCCAGCCCGCCTGTCACAGATAACCATCACGGGGCTGGAGCCAAGGGTGCAACTGGATGTGGCAGGTAGGTCCGAGAATTTCTTGGTTGACACAGGGGCTACCTACTCTGTCTTGATCTAATCCGGAGCGTTCTCCTCCCAAACCTGTACCATTTTGGGTGCTACAGGAAAAGAAACTACTAGAAGATTCACACAAGCACTTCTTTGTTGCTGGGATGGACAGATATTTTCCCACCAGTTCCTGGTGGTCCCTAAGTGTCCTACTCCCTTAATGGGAAGAGACATACTCACTAAACTGGGGACCACCCTTGTGATGGGAAGCTTTTCAGCCCCTAGGGCCCTACAGCTTCTGGTTACTACTGAGGAACCTATAGGTTTCTTTTTAAAAAAATCCTTCAACCACTTTATTTTTCATAATTAGAGCACTTAATTCAATGACATTTAAAGTAATTATTGATAAGTATATACTATTGCCTTTTGTTTATTGTTTTGGGGTGTCTTTTGCAGTTCTCTTTTGGTCCTTTCTTTTTATGCTCTCTTCCCCTTTGCTTTGGTAACTATCTCTAATGTTATAGTCCCCCCTCCCCACCACTTTTTCTGTGTGCATCTGTTATCATTTTATTTTCACTTGTGGTTTCCATGAAGTTCACATACAAGTATATATATGTGATTATTTTTTAATTGATAATTTCCTAAGATGAAAATCATTCTAACAGTTCTGAATTTTAACTCTCACCACCCATTTTTAAAGTTTTTGACATTTTATCTTGCATCATTTTTTTGTGAATCCCTTAACTACTTATTATGGGTGTAGATGATTTTAATTCTTTGTCTTTAAGCATTCATAAAAGCTTTTGCCTACCAATGATACTTTTCCTTTTGTAGTTTTTAAATTTCTACCTGTGGCCTTTTCTGCATAGAGATGTACCTTTAACACTTCTAGTAAGGCTAGTGGTGCTGAACTCTTTTAACTTTTTGTTATCTATAATACTGCTTATTTCTACTTAAAATCTGAATGGTGGATTATTCTTGATTGATGAGTAGAATATTCTTCATTGATAAGAATATTCTTGGTTGTAGGTGCTTTCCTTTCATCACTTGGAATATATCATGGCATTCCCTTCTGATTTGCAGTTTCTAATTTTAAAACATTTATTTATTTATTGACTGCTCTGGGTCTTCGTTGCTACTCATGGACTTTCTCTAGTTGCAGTGCATAGGCTTCTCATTGCAGTGACTTCTCTAGTTCAGAGAATGGGCTCTAGGGAGCATGGGCTTTAGTAGTTGCAACATGTTGGCTCAGGAGTTGTGGCTTATGAGCTCTAGAGCACGGGCTCAGTAGTTGTGATGCATGTGTTTGCCCTGTGGAAGTTGGAATCTTCCTGGGTCAGGGATTGAACCTGTGTCCCCTGCATTGACAGGCAGATTTTTCACCACTGAATCACTAGGGAAATCCTGGGTTTGCAGAGTTTCTGGTGAAAAATTAGTTCATTGTTTTATGGGAGTCCATACTTTGTAATTGCTTGCTTTTATCTAACTTCTTTTAAAATTTCTCTTTATCTTTAGCCATTACAATTAAACATCGTCCATCATATACTATGTCATCTAATTTACAGAACTAGAACAGAAAATTCTAGAATTTGTTTGGAAGCACAAAAGACCCTGAATGGCCAAAGTAATCTTGAGAAAGAAAAAATGGAGCTAGTGGAATCAGAGTCCCTGACTTCAGACTATACTACAAAGCTACAGTCATCAAGACATTATGATACTGGCACAAAACCAGAAATTTAAACCATAGACCAGGATCAAAAGCCCAGAGATATATGCACATACATATGGTCACCTATGCTATGGCAAAGGAAGCAAGACTACAATGGAGGGCAGACAGCCTCTTCAATAAGTGGTTCTGGAAAAGTTGGGTAGCTACACGTAAAATAATGAAATCAAAACATTCCCTAACACCATACACAAAGATAATATGGATTAAAGATCTAAATGTAAGGCCAGACACTAAATTCTTAAGAGGAAAACGTTGGCAGAGAAATATTTGACATAAATTGCAGCAGGATCTTTTTTTGACCCACCCCTTAGAGTAATGAAAATAAAAACAAAATAAACAAATGGGACATAATTAAAAGCTTTTGCAGAGTGAAGGAAACCATAAGCAAGATGAAAAGACTACTCTCAGAATGGGAGAAAATTTTTGCCAAGGAAGGAATCAACAAGAGATCAATCTCCAAAATATACAAACAACTCATGCAGTTCAATGTCAAAAATACAAATAATCCAATCAAAAATGGGAAGAAGATCTAAATAGACATTTCTCCAAAGAAATCAGAGGAGTTTCTTTTTTTTATTTATCTTTTTTTTTCATCTATTTTTATTAGTTGGAGGCTAATTACTTTACAATATTGTAGTGGTTTTTGTCATACATTGACATGAATCAGCCATGGATTTACATGTATTCCCCATCCTGATCCCCCCTCCCACCTCCCTCTCCACCCGATCCCTCTGGGTCTTCCCAGTGCACCAGCTCCGAGCACTTGTCTCATGCATCCAGCCTGGGCTGGTGATCTGTTTCACCCTAGATAATATACATGTTTCGATGCTGTTCTCTCGAAACATCCCACCCTCGCCTTCTCCCACAGAGTCCAAAATTCTGTTCTATACATCTGTGTCTCTTTTTCTGTTTTGCATATAGGGTTATTGTTACCATCTTTCTAAATTCCATATATATGTGTTAGTATACTGTAATGGTCTTTATCTTTCTGACTTACTTCGCTCTGTATAATGGGCTCCAGTTTCATCCATCTCATTAGAACTGATTCAAATGAATTCTTTTTAATGGCTGAGTAATATTCCATGGTGTATATGTACCACAGCTTCCTCATCCATTCATCTGCTGATGGGCATCTAGGTTGCTTCCATGTCCTGGCTATTATAAACAGTGCTGCAATGAACATAGGGGTGCACGTGTCTCTTTCAGATCTGGTTTCCTCGGTGTGTATGCCCAGAAGTGGGATTGCTGGGTCATATGGCAGTTCTATTTCCAGTTTCTTAAGAAATCTCCACACTGTTCTCCATAGCGTCTGTACTAGTTTGCATTCCCACCAACAGTGTAAGAGGGTTCCCTTTTCTCCACACGCTCTCCAGCATTTATTGCTTGTGGACTTTTGGATAGCAGCCATCCCGACTGGCGTGTAATGGTACCTCATTGTGGTTTTGATTTGCATTTCTGTGATAATGAGTGATGTTGAGCATCTTTTCATGTGTTTGTTAGCTATCTGTATGTCTTCTTTGGAGAAATGTCTGTTTAGTTCTTTGGTCCATTTTTTTTTATTGCATCATTTATTTTTCTGGAGTTGAGCTGGAGGAGTTGCTTGTATATTTTTGAGATTAATCCTTTGTCTGTTGCTTCATTTGCTATTATTTTCTCCCAATCTGAGGGAGAAATAGACATTTCTCCAAAGAAATCAGAGGAATTTCTTTTCTTTTAATTTATTTTTTCATTGAAGGATAATTGTTTTACAGAATTTTGTTGTTTTCTGTTAACCCCCAACATGAATCAGTCATAGATATACATATATCCCCTCCCTTTTGAACCTCCCTCCCATGTCCTTCCCCATCCCACCCCTCTAGGTTGATACAGAGCCCCTGTTTGAGTTTTCTGAGCCATACAGAGGAATTTCTGATTTCTTCAAAGAAGACATAGAGATAGCCAACAAACACATCAAAAGATGCTCAACTTCATCAATTATTAGAGAAATGCAAGTCAAAATTACATTGAAGTATCGCCTCACACCCATCAGAATGGCCATAATTAAAAAAAATTAACAATAAATGCTGGAGATGGTATTGAGAAAAAGGAATTCTCTTGTACTGCTGGTGTGAATGTAAGTTGATAACAGCCACTATGGAGTACAGTATGGAGGTTCCTTAAAATGTGAAAATTAGAACTACCATATAACCAAACAATCCAACTTCTGTGCACTTGCCCAGAGAAAAGCATAATTCAAAAAGACATATGTACTCCTATATTCATTGCAGTACTCTTTACAATAGCCAGGACATGAAAGCAATCTAAATGTCCAACAACAGAGGAGTGGATAAAGAAGATACAGTATATATATATGTGTGTGTGTGTGTGTGTGTGTGTGTGTGTGTATTAATACAATGGAATGTTATTCAGCCATAAAAACAGATCTGTATCACTTGTAGAGATGTGGATGAACCTAGAGACTGTCATACAGAGTGAACTAAATCAGAAAGAGAAAACAAATATTATATATAAACATATATATGTGGAATCTTGAAAAGTGGTATAGATGGTTTTATTTGCAAAACAGAAATAGAGACACAGATGTAGAGAACAAATGTATGGACAGCAAAGAGGGTGAGGGAAGCTGGCATAAATTGGGAGGTCGGGATTGGCATATATACACTATTGATACTACGTAGAAAATAGATAACTAATGAGAACTTACTGTATAGCTCAGGGAACTCAGTGCTCTGTGGTGACATAAATGGGAAGGAAATCTAAAAAAGAGGGAATATATGTATATATATAGTTGATTCAGTTTGCTCTACAGTAGAAACAAAACACAAGGTAACTACACTCTAATAAAAATTAATTAAAATTAAAAATTAAAAAAGAAAAAACCACTGGAAACAAAAAAAAAATATAATTGTCTTCTTATGGAACTCTTTGATTTCATTTTGTTTGAGATATCTCTGTGCTTCTTGAACTTGACTGTTTCCTTACCCTGATTAGGGAAGTTTTCAGCTATTATAGCATCAAATATGTTCTCTGCTTCTTTCTTTACAATTGTCATCATCCTGTCCCTTGTGGATTACCTAACCAGGGTGTAGGTCTTGATTATACCACGTTTTTGCCCCTTCTGCCATCTCATTGTGGTTCCCTGTTTATATATTTAGTTTTGGAGAATCTTTTCTGCTAGGCTTTACATCATTCTCATTGACAGTCGCTCTATAAATAGATGTAATTTTAGTGTGTCCATGTTAGGAAGTGAGCTCAAGGATTTCCTACTCTGCCATCTTGGAATAACTCCTTTTGTTTCTTTAAATAAATGGATTCCTAAGAAATTTAGAAAATTCCAAGGGTTGAACATTTCTAAAGATAGCAATTATATATATTCTGTCAAACTACTCAAACAGGCAGAAACGGTGTTCATTATGTAGCATGGTAGGATATTAGAAGCAATTTTCTCCTTAAAGAACTTGAATTTCATATCTTTCTTGCCTGATTAAAAAACAGGTTTTAAGAATATACATGCATCTTTAAGTGCTTAGTATTGAAATTGGATATAAATAGGAATTTTTTGTGAAAAATCAACATTTTCACATTTTGCTGAAGGAAAAAAAAAATGAGGTCCCAAATAAATCAATTGAATGCTTCCTTGCCAGGAGTGTACCATTGATCCTTGAAACCATGAACTCTTATTTTAGAAAATCCTGTGGATAACCCAAACAATGATAATAGGTTAAATGTTTTCAATTTACATTTGAAGGAAAATCTGGGATCCCTTAGTAGCTAGAGTAGAATTAAACATTGTATCATCGATATCAAATTAATTTAAACAGGTTTGCTTTAAAATTTCAACTTGGATGGCAAGTTTAGTTTGTATCAAAGGATTGCCAAATTGAATTAAGAAAGGGGGGATCTATTTATACGTCCACACCTGGTACCTCTTAAACTCCACCACTGTCTGCCCCATTCCTGTGTGGGGAAGCCAAGTAGAGATTGCCTGTTTGTGCAATGAGTCCAGGTCTTTCTCTGACTCAGGGAAACAGAAGCACTATTTCCTTAAGATGTATCTAAAGATTTGTAATATTTTTTTGATTTCTGATGGTGTCTAGAGTATAGTGGTGGTTTTGGACAGACTTCTTAGAAAACTGATGAAGAAATGTAAATATTGTGTAAACTTCTGGCCTCATTTCACCATTATTCCTCTTATTCTGTGAGGTTTTCCCTCTGATTCTTTATGATCCATAAATCTGTCTTCTGGTTTTTGTGACAAAACCTATTTTCAAAATAGTCTGTTTATGTATTGGTCATGTACACACTAGTATTAGTTTGATTGATTTTTTGTATTTATTTATCAGTTATTTAATGTTTTGTATGCTAAAAACTTTGCTAAAAGAGTAAAAAAATATAAAAATGAAAGCTAATATATTAGACATTGGTGGGTTATTAAAAATTGGGAAGATTCCTCAATGTTTGAAACCAGCTGCACACTGCATAAATAGATATCACTTTGTTTTCACTAGGATAACTTTATTAATCCAGCAGACCCTTTCCAGAAAGATAAAAATATCAAATAACTTGTTTATCCCCAATCTCTGGAAAGATTCATCAACTGTTCAATAGGAAACATCAACTGATAATTTATAGACCTTTAACACTTTGTTGCAAATTTCCTCCAATCTTAATCAATTATATTGTGATCCTTGTTGTTCAGTTGCTAAGGACTGTAGCATGCCAGGCTCCACTGTCTCTGGGAGTTTGCTCAAATTCATGTCCATTGAGTCAGTGATGCTATTTAAGCTATCTCATTCTCTGCCATCCCCTCCTCCTTTTGCCTTCAATCATTCCCAGCATCAGGGTCTTTTCCACTGAGTTGGCTCTTCATATCAGATGGCCAAAGTATTGGAGCTTCCGCTTCAGCATCAGTTCTTCCAATGAATATTCAGGGTTGATTTCCTTTAGGATTGACTGGTTTGATCTCCTTGCAGTCCAAGAAACTCTCAAGAATCTTTTCCAGCACCACAATTCGAAAGCATCAGTTGTGATCCCTACTCAATCCTAAATTTTCTGCACTTAAAACAGACTGCATAGCCTCAATAAATATAGTAACTTTGCATTTTTTCCTTTTTGAGGTCGAGGTCATCCTTACCTTGGTAAGCAATAAACTCAGCTTTCTCTTAACAATGAATTGCTTTGGTGATATTTGAAAAGTGAGTGCTTGATGCATTACATGATATCCTATTCTGGATAACTATAATATTAAAGAATTCAGGAACCCATTACTTTGTCTTTCTTAGAGTGACCTAGATTCTTGGAAACTTACTCTTTCATTTGCGTTAAATAGTCTGGGATTTTCTGCTCAATTCATTTTGGTAAGTGAGTGTCTGACTCTCTTGCTTATGTTTCAAGTCTAATAATTATATAACCATGTGTTAGATTTTTATCCCCTCAAGCTATTGAGATTGATTACAGATGGACACAAATACCAGCTTCTCACATGTCATAATGATTTTGTTTGTGAAAATAGAAACAAATGAATCCTGAGCCAGCTTTCCAGTCAAGTGTGTGTAAAGAGATCATAGACTACAAGAAGCTCTCTA
Source organism: Odocoileus virginianus (assembly GCF_023699985.2). Taxonomy (NCBI): domain Eukaryota; kingdom Metazoa; phylum Chordata; class Mammalia; order Artiodactyla; family Cervidae; genus Odocoileus; species Odocoileus virginianus. The sequence goes on along the minus strand of NC_069695.1, from coordinate 15,946,307 downwards.
TTTCCTGTTTAAATGTTTAAACATCATGCACCCTCCTTGGCCGTAGGAGTAAACTATGCCTGTCACAAATAGATTTTAATTCCCTAATATTAAAGATTGTTTTCCTATAAAAGGAACATAGCAATATCAACTTCTGTCATATACAAATTGATGTGAATCAGTTTGTGTGTGCTTGCTTGTTCAGTCGCTTCAGTCATGTCTGACTCTTTGTGACCTCATGGACTGCAGCCCACCAGGCTTCTCAGTCCATGGGATTCTCCAGGCAAGATTAATAGAGTGGGTTACCATGCCCTTCTCCAGGGGATCGTCCTGACTCAGGGATTGAACCCGCTGCTCCTGTGTCTGCTGCATTGCAGGCAGATTCTTTACTCCCTGAGCCACCATTGAGGGCTCCAAGGTAATAACTACCTTTTGGGCTCACCTCATTCACAGGGTATACTCATCCTAGCCCCCGGTCCTCCATCCAGCTCTAATGTCTGGGTAAAACCAACTTCAGGCAGTCACACCTTCACCCTAAACACAGATAGGTTCCAGCTCAGACAGTAACCCAGGACCACTGGAAGGAGAGCTCCGTTCTCATACTCCTGCTCCCAACTTAGAAAACAGCCAACTCGGAGTCCTCAGAATAGAGAACGGACGCTTGACGGGGTCAACACCACCACACAGGGCACAGGAAAAGCTCCCCAACGAACAGCAGGTCAAAAAGCTGGAACCTCTAGGCTTTCTTATTAGAGTCAACTCCGCAGATTTCCGAGTTGACCGCAAGGAGGCCGGTCCCGCGGATCCGGGCCGAACAGAGCCTTTGGCGAGTCTCCGCAATCCCGGGGAGCTCACTCACTATTGTGACGTGTTCTGGACCTTTCTGTGTCCTTCCTCCGTCTCCAAAGACCAGTGCTGGTCGGTGCAACGGACACCGAAGGGCTACCGTGAACACAGAACACAGAAGGGTAGGGAACACACCACCTGGGAGCACAGGTAAGGATAAAGGAAGTCCTGATGTGAATCAGTTTGTTAGTGATTTGCCATGTGGCAGAAACAGAAGACTAGACATTGAAAAAGAAAGCTAGAATAAATAGGAGGAAGAAGAATCTGAAGCCTCAGAGCTGAGGATAGTGAGAGAATCCTCACTATTGGAAATGGGAAAGACTGATGTAGTTTTGTGTATACTAGCACCATCACAATTTTGTCAAGATTACTGTGTAAACTTTTTGACATCCTCCATGTTTTGCCCATTTATGGTAAATTCGATTTTGGGAAATAATAAAACATTACTATGTTAGAGTTAAATGAAGGACTCCAATAGGTGATGTAACTTTGCATCCAAAAGTGAGGATGGAGAGTATTAATCAGATTATTTTTAATTGTTGTTCTTACTATTTATTGCCTCTTAACTGCTTTGAAGGAAACTACCACAGTCATAAGTGTGGGCCTCCAAAGATGACTGATATAAAAGATACACTTTAGTTTAGGATATTAAGTTCTTTTCACTTGTTTCAAATTAGTTTGAATTCTGCAATTCAATTCCATACAAATAGGAAATTTATTCAGGTGGAGCTTTTCTTTAAATAAAATTTATTCTTATCTAATAGAAGGATCTCATAATAGATGGATTCATATTTTTATTTAGGAAATCATATTCTCCCAATGATATTGTTATTAATGCTTATACCAGATTTCTAGGGATTTCCCTTGTGGTGCAGTGGTTAAGACTTTGGCTTCCAATGAAGGGCATGTGGGGTTTGATCCCTGGTCAGGGGCATAAGACACAGCATAGTTCAAGGCCGAAAAATGTAAACAGAAGCAGTATTTTAACTAATTCAATGATGACTTTAAAAATGGTCTATGTAAAAAAAAATCTTGAAAAACCCACAAATTTCTAGTTGTTTATTTATTTATTTTTATATATGGTTTGGGGACATTATCTGGGATATAGCTGTCTTCTTGTTAGACTATGTGTGTGCTGAGTTGCTTCAGTTGTGTTTGACTCTTTGCTACCCTATGGATTGTAGCCCATGAGACTTCTCTGTTTATGGAATTCTCCAGGCAAGAATACTGGAGTGGGTTGCCATGTCCATCTCCAGGGGATCTTCCTGACTCAGTGTTTGAACCCAAGTCTCTTATGTCTCCTGCATTGGCAAGTGGGTTCTTTACCACTAGTGCCACCAATACTTCTCCACAAGAGTTTTCACAGAAAAGTCAATTTATTTGAAGCCTATAAAGCCTTAGATTTTTCACAAATGAGATCTTGTATAAGGCTTAAAATACTTTTACTAAACCTTCAAATTTAAATAAAAGTTTAGCTGGATAGATATAATATTCTACATATAAGTTACTGTTTTTCTCTTAACATTTTGAATATGTTACTCTATCTTATTTTTGGTTTTTGTGTTGTTAGAAGATTATCATCAAAATGACACTTGTTCCTTATAGATTATTTACTCATTCATTCCAGAAACTTAAAATTCTCTGTTTACACTTGATATTATTAAATGTCAATAAAATATTTCTAAGTTAATGTTTTTTCTTACATCTCCTGTTTGATAATGTTGAACACTTTTAGTCTAGACTTAATCTTTAATTCTTAAAAATTACTCGTAATATTTTCTCAAATATTTTTCCCTGTATCAAATAAATTTTTCACCTTTTGTGAAATATATTTTTCAGTCAAATGCTCTACTACTGAGCTATACCCCCTGTGAAATATATTTTGCAATCACTGATATTCCCATTTCTGTCACCTATATCTTCTTTTCTTCTTTATTTTCAATTTTTATGCCTTCTTTATATTTTAAAGTTTGTTTTGATCTGATGTTTATTATTTTATTCTCTAGCTTTATACATTCTACTACTCAAACTGAATTATTTTCACACACATTTTTCATGCCAAATGGTGCCTTGAATTCATTAAGAACATTTGTCATGCTAGTTCAAAATGGTTGCTTAATCTTCATTTGGAAGAATGGTCAGTTTTCATTCCAATCCCAAAGAAGGGCAATGCCAAAGAATGTTCAAACTATCACGCAATTTCACACGCCAGCAAAGTAATGCTCAAAATTCTCCAAGTCAGGCTTCCACAGTACAAGAACCATGAACTTCCAGATGTACAAGCTGGATTTATTTTTGTTATTTTTTATTTTTTCATTTATTTTTATTAGTTGGAGGCTAATTACCTTACAATATTGTAGAGGTTTTTGTCATACAAGCTGTATTTAGAAAGGGCAGAGGAATCAGATCAAATTGCTAACATTCGTTGGAACATTAAAAAAGCAAGAGTTCCAGAAAAACATCTACTTCTGCCTTATTGACTCTGCCAAAACCTTTGACTATGTGGATCACAACAAACTGTGGAAAATTCTTAAAGAGATGGGTATACCAGACCACCTGACCTGCCTCCTGAGAAATCTGTATGCAGGTCAAGAAGCAACAGTTAGAACTGGACATGGAACAAAAGACTGGTTCCAAATTGGGAAAGGAGTACGTCAAGGCTGCATAGTGTCACCCTGCTTATTTAACTTACATACAGAGTATATCATGTGAAATGCCAGGCTGGATGAAGCACAACCTGGAATCAAGATTACTGATACAGTAACCTCAGACATGTAGATGACACCACCCTTATGGCAGAGGGCAAAGAAGAAAGTGAAAAGTGAAAGAAGAGAGTGAAAAAGTTGGCTTAAAACTCAACATTCAGAAAACTAAGATCATAGCATCCAGTCCCATCACTTCATGGCAAATAGATGGGGAAACAATGGAAACAGAGACAGACTTTTATCTTCTTGGGCTCCAAAATCATGGCAGATATTGACTGCAGTCATGAAATTAGAAGACGCTTGCTCCTTGGAGAAAAGTTATGACCAATCTAGATAGCATATTAAAAAGCAGAGACATTACTTTGCCAACAAAGGTCCGTCTATTCAAAGCTATGGTTTTTACAGTAGTCATGTATGGATGTGAGAGTTGGACTATAAAGAAAGCCGAGCGCTGACGAATTGATACTTTTGAACTGTGGTGTTGGAGATGACTCTTGAGAGTCCCTTGGACTGCAAGGAGATCAAACCAGTCAATCCTAAAGGAAATCATCCCTGAATATTCATTGGAAGGACTGATGCTGAAGCTGAAGCTCAAGCTCCAATACTTTGGCTACCTGATGTGAAGAACTGACTCATTTGAAAAGCCCCTGATGTTAGGAAAGATTGAAGGCAGGAGAAGGGGACAACAGAGATGAGATGGTTGGATGGCATCACTGACTCTTGGACATGAGTTTGAGCAAGCTCCAGGAGTTGGTGATGGACAGGGAAGCCTGGTGTGCTGCAGTCCATGGGGTCGCAAAGAGTCGTATGCGACTGAATGACTGAATTGAACTGATTCTTCGTTTGGTATAAGTTGATCCACTTCATGACATTTTGCATTTTATAACAGTGATGCTACTTATGTATCTCTTTGGTTTGTTGTTTGCTTTTCTGTTGGCTTATATTCCTCTGCAATATCTGGGGCTTTGCAAAATGCATGAGGAAAGGTACATCCAGGGTACATCTGGGAATTCCTTAGTTGGCTTCTATGTATGTATGCATACATGCTTGGTTGTGTCTGACTCTTTGTGACCCTATGGACTGTAGCCTGCATGCTCCTCCATCCATGGAATTTTTCAGGCAAGAATACTGGAGTGGGTTGCCATTTCTTCCTTCAGGGAATCTTCCTGACCCAGGGATCAAACCCACATCTCCTGTGTCCCCTGCATTGGCGGGCAGATTCTTTACCACTGTACCACCTGGAAAGCCCTTTAGTTGGCCCAGGGAGGGTAAGAATGAAGCATATTGTGCCTCACAGTGAAGACTGGGTGTCAGAGCTCAACTAAATCTCATTTATATATGTTTCCCCACAGGTGAGATTGCCTTTCAGAGAACTTGTTACCCTCTGCTGCAGGAGGTAAGATTTTTCACATGTTACTTCTTTATAGCTATCCATTGCTTAGGAGTAAGTGAGTAGGGGTAGATATACTCAGAGATTTGTGGGTTTTCTTGTACATATTGTATGCTTGTAGTCCTAGATGGAGGCTAATTCTCTACCAACATCACACCCATCATCCCTGTCTGGCACTGAGAAGTGCTGTCTCTCTCTGCTTCAGAGTGACTCAAGAGCAGGCACTGGAACTCCCAGGCAATGCAGAAGAAAGAAAAACACAAAATTAAGGTTTCCTCGAGCATGCCCCCACTGTGACATGTCTTCATTCATTTGAAGCTTCTGAAACCAGAATGCAGCAATCTTCATTTTTCAGGGGATTCTATGATTTTATTTTTATACAATAAGCTATGACTACAACAACAAGGTAGACTTTTGACCCAGTAACTTGGTAAGCTGGTGGGGAAAGGGAAAATATGGTATAAATTCCAGTATTATTTTCTATTCTTTTTTAAAAAATTATTCATTTTTGGCTGTGTTGGGTCTTTGTTGCTGCATGGGCTTTTCTCTAATTGTGGTAAGTGGGGGCTACTTTTCATTGCAGTCCACGAGTTTCTCATGCTCACTGTGGTGGCTTCTGTTGCTGCAGAGCAAGGACTCAGTAGCTATGGTTCCCAGGCTCTAGAGCACAGGCTCAGTAGTTGTGGCACCTGAGCTTAGTTGCTCCACAGCATGTAGGATCTTCCTGGATCAGGAAGATCTGCTGCATTGGCAGGCAGATTCTTTACCACTGATCCACCAGGGAAGCCTTGTTTTTCTAGTCTTTAGATATCATTTCAGCTTACACTGACCTTTCTGACAAACCACAGATCAATCATGAGTGCTTATCAGGTTAGAGCCACATGTTGTCTTTGTCTAATATTAATAACTTTCAATGTACTTGGATATCCGGTATACACGCTGCTAATGGCTAGATGGCACATAAATAAGCACAAGACTGGGTTCAGTGGAACCTTACAGAAAGAGGGAGTGGTAGTTTCTGTAAACTGGATAATAAAGAAAGTTAAGAATAATATTTACAATATACATAGCAAGATATTATCATCTTTATGAGAGTTCATTGACATGGGTACTAATATTCCTTAGTTATAGATGATAAACTGAGTTCTAGAAAGCATAACAGTTTGTTGAGATCACAGAGGTAGCAAGTGCCAGAGACAGGGTTCGGACAACTTTCTGTGTGTGTGCCTATGCTCAATCACTAAGTCATATACAGATCAGTAAAACTGACACCTGTAAACATACACACAGTCACTTTGTGTTATGCCAAATCAAATAGACACATATATTGAAAGGAGAGGACCCCTACTACCACACGGATAACCACTAACTCTTTTATGTGCTGGTTGATAGCCCCTCCACATTATAGACTATCCCATGTAGCAATATTAATAATAGAACAGGGTGGTAGTGGTCCTTCCAAAGAACTAATGTAACTCTAATTGCAAATACATAGGGCATTTTGAAACTTAATTTACAAAGATCAAAGAGTTTTAGGTAAAATAATAGACTCAAGAAGAGAAATGCAGCTCTGAATTTTATTTTCAGTACTATCAGGGAATTCCAGTAACACAAAGTTTCATGAGCAATATTAACAGAAATGTAGGAAGTCTAGTCTGCTTGTCTGATTGTAGCAAGCACCCTGCTGTGGATATGGAATGAGGAAGCCTGAATTTCTAGCAGAGGTGCTCATAATGATGCATACAGTTAAGGCTTCACATGGAAAGTAATGTATGGTGCAAAAGATAACAAAGAAGAGAACAATATAATCTGCACTCATTCCTGGGTTTATAGCCAATCAAGTGGAGTATTAAAATCTGAGCACACTTAATTAAATGTCTCATTTTGAGTAGTGTGATGAATAAGGGCCATGAAACTGTTAGTGCTGAGAACTGAAAGTCAAATGCCCTCAGTTCTATTTCAAACACCATCTTTAATTAACAGTTGGTATTGAAAAAGCAGGAATTCAAGCTTTGACTTAGTCAGAATCCTGCCTTGTGTTCTGCAACATAAACTCCAAGTTACTACTGTATCTTATCAAATGCTACAGGCAACTGGGAACTACTATTCAGTTATGAAGAGAAACCAAATCACTCAATTCATCAAGAAATGTAGAATGCCCTGTTTTTTAAAATTTTATTTACTTTTAATCAGTTTAGTTCAGTCACTCAGTTGTGTCCAACTCTTTGTGATCCCATGAATTGCAGCATACCAGGCCTTCCTGTTCATCACCACCTCCTGGAGTCTACCCAAATCCATGTCCATTGAGTTGGTGATGCCTATTACTTTTAATAGGAGTTTATAAATATATATATGTTGTTGTTCAGTCACTAAGTCATGTCCAACTATTTGCGACCCCATAGATCCCATAGACAGTAGCACACCAGGCTTCTCTGTCCTTTACTATCTCTAGGAGTTTGCTCAAATTCATGTTCATTGAGTCATGATGCTATCCAACCATCTCATCCTCTGCCTTTCTCTTCTTTTGCTTCAGTCTTTCTCAGCATCAGGGTCTTTCCCAAAGAGTTGGCTCTTTCCATCAAGTGGCCAAAGTACTAGAGGTTCAGCTTCAGCATCAGTCCTTCCAAAGAATATTCAGGATTGATTTTCTATAGGATTGACTGGTTTGATCTCCTTGCAGTCCAACGGATTCTCAAGAGTCTCCTCCAGCACCATAGTTCAAAAGTACCAGTTCTTTGGTGCACAGCCTTCTTTATGGTTCAGGTTCAACTCTTACAACCATACATGACTATTGGAAAAACCATAGCTTTGCATTTATGGACTTTTGTCAGCAAAGTGATGTCTCTGCTTTTTAATACACAGTCTAGGTTTGTCATAGCTTTCCTTTCCAAGGAATAAGCATCTTTTAATCTCATGGCTACAGTCACCATTGACAGTGATTTTGGAGCCCAAGAAAATAAAATCTGTCACTGTTTTAATTTTTTCCCTTGTATTTGCTATGAAGTGATAGAATTGGATGCCATGATCTTAGTTTTTTGAATGTTGAGTTTTAAGCCAACTTTTTCACTTTCCTTTTTCATCAAGAGGCTCTTTAGTTCATCTTCACTTTCTGCCATTAAAGTGGTATCATCTTCACTTCTGAGGTTGTTGATATTTCTCCTGGCAATCATGATTCCAGCTTGTGATTCAATTAGCGCAGCATTTCACCTTATGTATTCTGCACATAACGTAAACAGGGTGACAATATACAACCTTGTCATACTCCTTTCCTAATTTCAAACCAGTCAGTTGTTCCATGTAAGTTTCTAACTGTTGCTTCTTGACCTACATGCAGGCTTCTCAGGGGACAGGTAAGGTGGTCTGTTACTCTCATCTCTTTAAGAATTTTCACAGGTTTTTTGTGATCCACACAGTCAAAGTCTTTAGTGTATTCAGTGAAGCAGAAGATGTTTTTCTGGAAATCCTTTGCTTTCTCTATGATCTAACAGGTATTGACAATTTGATCTTTGGTTTTTCTGACTTTTTGAAATCCTCATACATCTGGAAGTTTTCAGTTCATGTACTATTGAAGCCTAGCTTGAAGGATTTTGAGCATAGCTTACTAGCATGCAAAATGAACACAATCATATGGTAGTTTGTACATTCTTTGGCACTGCCCTTCTTTGGGATTGGAATGAAAACTGACCTTTTCCAGTCCCGTAGCCACTGCCTAGTTTTCTACATTTGCTGACATATTGAGTACAGCACTTTAACAACATCATCTTTCAGGATTTGAAATAACTCGGCTGGAATTCCATCACATCCTGAGTTTGTAGTAATTCTTCCTAAGGTTCACATGACTTCATACTCCAGGATATCTGGTTTGAGGTGAGTGACAGTACCATCGTGGTCATCTGGATCATTAAGACCTTTTTTCTATAGTCCTTTTCTGTATTCTTGCCACCTCTTTTTAATCTCTTCTACTTCTTTTAGACCTTAACATTTGTGTCCTTTATTGTGTCCATCCTTGCATGAAATTTTCCCTTGGTATCTCTAATTTTCTCGAAGAGATCTCTAGTCTTTCCCATTCTATTGTTTTCCTCTATTTCTTTTCACTGTTCATTTAAGAAGGCCTTCTTATCTCTCCTTGCTATTCTATGGAACTCTGCATTCACTTGGATATATCCTTCCCCTTTCCCCTTTTTTTTGCTTTTCTTCTTTCCTCAGCTATATATAAAAGTTCCTCAAACAAGCACTTTTATTTCTTGCATTTCTTTTTCTTGGGGATGGTTTTGGTCACTGCCTCTTGTACAGTGTTATGAACCACTGTCCATAGTTCTTCAGGCACTCTGTCTATCAGATCTAATCCCTTGAATCTATTCATCAGCTCCACTGTATAGTCGTAAGGAATTTCATTTAGGTCAGAGCTGAATGGCCTGACCTAAAGTAGTGGTTTTCCCTACTTTCTTCAATTTAAACCTGAATTTTGCAATAAGGTGATCTGAGCCACAGTCAGCTCTAGGTCTTGTTTTTGCCAGCTGTATAGAGCTTCTCTGTCTTTGGCTGCAAACAATATATTCAATCTGATTTCAACATTGACCATCTAGTGATGTCCACGTGTAGAGTTGTCTCTTGGGTTGTTGGAAGAGGGTCTTTGCTATGTCCAATGTGTTCTCTTGAGAAAACTCTGTTAGCCTTTGCCCTGCTTCATTTTTTACCCCAAAGCCAAACTTGCCTGTTACTCCAGGTATCTTTGGATTCTAGTCCCAATCCCCTAGGATTAAAAGGACATCTTTTTTTTTGGGGGGGGGGATGTTAGTTCTAAATATATGCCACCCTCAAGAGGAAAATTATACATTTTGAAAGATTGTTTGTTATGGTAATACAAAATCTCTCTTGGTAACTTTAGTTTTGTCTCTAAAGAATTGTGGGGAATGTAGGAATTCACCTTTCAGAGGGTCATTGGTAAGGTTCTTTTTAAGGATTCTGCAAATTCAGCCAGTGTATTTTGAGTATTTATTTTAACTCAATTGTAAGGTTTTTCAGAAAATTAAGCAAACACACAGTCCTCCTTCAGTCTCATCTAGGTGTTAGAAAATTCATTTATTAAACCTGCAAGTTTCATTTCAAAAAGTCTGCTATTTAATAAAGTTTGTGCTGGAGTCTGGGTCAGGAAGATCCCCTGGAGAAGGAAATGGCAACCCATTCCAGTATTCTTGCCAGGAAAATTCCATGGACAGAGGAACCTGATGGGCTATATAGTCTATGGGGTCACAAATAGACATAACTAAAGATACACCCATACAAACACACACACACTTACTCAGTATTTTTACTTTATATATAACTGTATTCCTATATTCTTCAAGAGTTCCTGAGGCAGGAGGCAGATATGGTCATTCTCTATTGACCCCAACTCTAAGATAAGAGCTACTAAGGGAGGAGGCTGGACCCTGCACAGACCACATATTTCTCATTCCAGAAGTCAGGATACCTTCCTCAAACATGCACAGAAAAGGCTCCTTGGAGTCCAAAGATGAATCATGTCAAGGGATATTCTACCCAGATGTCTTTTGGTAGGATCCATCTTGGCTAAGGGATACATCTGCACACATGGAAGGATCCTGAGAAAACTAAATATGGAATTGAACCAGGCCAATCATAATGATTAGGCAAAGGAAAACTGGAAGAAATGCCCCATATAAATGGTTTAAACTGCCACATGGGCACAACTCAGGGATTTTCTCTCTGAGTTGTGCCCATGTGTCTGTCCACATGTACTGTACTCTTTTTCCTCCTAATAAACACTTTACTCACTTCACTACTTTCCCTCTTTGTGGAAGTTCTTTTCTGCAAAGCAGAAGGCCAGGGCCCTTGTTGCTGACCACTGGTCTAGTAGGATCTGCTGCTTTCATTGCCATGACCTAGCCTCAATCTCTAGCTGGCAACCAAAGCCCCACTCCAAGCCACTGAAGGTCAAGGCCACTGGTTATCAGTTTGACAAAATTTAGAAGTTAACATATTCACATAAAGAGATGCTTAAAACTATAAGAATCTAGGAAAAAGTATCTCATAAGTAAGGTATTCAGTAATCAAACATGGAATCAAAATTATATAATGAAAAATTACTCAGTACTCACTTCAGGCAGGACAATGAAGGAGCTGTGGATGATGTAAATGAATTTGGAAGTGCAAATCTATGTTTTACTTGTTTTTCACTGATGTAAGTGTACTGTCTTAGCTATTATATAAGCATTCAAGTTTCTCTAAGTGCTATTAAGAATAAAACATTCATTTCTATAAAGACAAAGAACAAACCCTTCCTCTTGTCAAATACTTGGCAATTTTCAAAGCACTTTTATATTTATGATCTCACTTCATATTCGCAATAGACCTACAAAATAAGTGGGGCAGGGCTATATACATATACATCATATATTTTACACCTTAGAAGCTGAGGTTGCTGCTTTCCCAGAGACACAGTTAATCAGTTCAGTTTAGTCGCTCAGTCATGTCCGACTCTTTGCGACCCCATGAATCGCAGCATGCCAGGCCTCCCTGTCCGTCAAAAATTTTTGTCCAACAAAAATATTCAAAATTCTAACGTGTTCTTTTTTTTATAACAATATATAAAAGAGGCAATGTTATTTGACAGGAAGTGGGAGAAAAACTATGAGAGAAGAAAAGAGAAGAGAAGGTTTGGAGGCACTTATCAGACAAGACAGACTTCAGCTAGACTTCAACAGTATATGAACCGAGAAATTCCACATGTACAAGCTGTAATTAGAAAAGGCAGATGAACCAGAAATCAAATTGCCAACATCCACTGGATTATAGAAAACACAAGAGAAGTTGAGAAATATATCTACTTCTGCTTCATTGACTACACAAAAGCATTTGGCTGTGTGGATCACAACAATCTTGGAAAATTCTTAAAGAGTTGGGAATACCAGATCACCTTACCTGCCACCTGAGAAACCTGTATGCAGCTCATGAAGCAACAATTAGAACTGGATATGGAACAATGGAGGGCTTCCCTGGTGGCTCAGTCAGTAAAAAAATCTGTGATGTGGGAGACCCAGGTTTGAACCCTGGGTTGGGAAGATCCCCTGGAGAAGGGAATCCACTCCAGTATTCTTGCCTGGAGACTTCCATGGACAGAGAAACCCGGCAGGCCACAGTCCATGGTGTTCCAACATGTGTTGCAGACATGACTGAGCAACCAACCAACACACACACACACACACACACACACACACACACACACACACACACGGATCAACAGACTGGTTCAAAATTGATCAAGGCTGTATATTGTCACCCTGCTTATTTAACTTATATGCAGAGTACATTATGTGAAGTGCCAGGCTGGATGAAGCACAAGCTAGAATCAAGATTGGTGGGAGAAATATCAGTAACCTCAGATATGCAGATGACACCATCCTTATGGCAGAAAGTAAAGAGGAACTAAAGAGGCTCTTGATGAAGGTGAAAGAGGAGAGTGAAAAAGCTGGTTTAAAACTCAACATTAAAAAACTAACATGATGGCGTCTGGTCCCATCACTTCATGGCAAATAGATGGGGAACCAATGACAGACTAGTTTCTTGGGTTCCAAAATCACTGTGGGTGGTGGCTGCAGCCATGCAATTAAAAGATGCTTGCTCCTTGGAAGAAAAGCCATGACAAACCCAGAAGTGTATTAAAAACAGAGACATCATTTTGCTGACCAAGATCTGGCTAATCAAAGCTTTGGTTTTTCCAGTAGTCATGTACGGATGGGAGACTTGGACCATAAAGAAGGCTGAGAGATGAATTGATGCTTTTGAACTGTGGTGTTGGAGAAGACTCTAGAGAGTCCTTTAACTATACAGAGATCAAACCAATCAACCTTAAAGGAAATCAGTCCTGAATATTCATTGGAAGGACTGATGCTGAAGGTGAAGCTCCAATACTTTGGCTACCTGATATGAAGAGCTGACTCACTGGAAAAAACCCTGATGCTGGGAAATATCGAAGGCAAGAGGAGAAGGCGACAACAGAAGATGAGATGATTGGATGGAATCACCAACTCAATGGGCATAAGTTTGAGCAAACTGGGAGATGGTGAAGGACAGGTAAGCCTGGCATGTTGCAGTCCTTGGGGTTGCAGAGTTGGACATGCTGAGCGACACTGTCAAATACATTAGCCACTAACAGTTTGTGGATACTTAAACAAAATTTTAGAACATTTATTGAGGCATAATTGACATAGCTTGTGCATAATTAAGATTTACAATTTAATAACTTTTGCCATGTGTATGGGCTTCCTAGGTGGTGCTAGTGGTAGAGAAAATGCCTGCTAATGCAGGAGACACAAGAGATGCAGGTTTGATCTCTGGGTTGGGAAGATCCCCTGGAGGAGGGAATGGCAACCCACTCCAGTATTCTTGCCTGAAGACTCCCATGGACAGGGGAGCCTGGAAGGCTACAGTACAAAGGGTTGCAGAGAGTCAAACATGATTGAAGTGACTTAGCACACACATGCGCACCATATGTGTATACCTGTAAAATCTTCACCCTAATGCCTGATGAACCCATCGCCCTCCCCTTCAACCTTTCAAGTATCTGGTGCAGTATGTCCACTTTGTCAACATCCCTAACTAGGAAAGTGGCTGATTCTGGCCTATGGGGCCCTCAAACTTCCATTCTGCCAGCTGCCCTTCAGGAGTACCCTGACAGCTCTAAGACCAGGGTACGGCCTATGTGTGTGAGAATCAAGTTTGCTCTAATGGCTATCAGCGAGCCTTGTAACTTAAAAACAAAGCAAATTTGCTACACCAGTGACTTCCTCATTGCCTTTGGGCTGGGTCAGAAGATGGACCTTTTCAACTTACCAGAGAATCAGGCCCTGCTGTGCCTGAACTTATGGCCATCCCTAGGCATGCTATCACCAGGTAATCTCTAACATCCTCATTGCCACTCCATGGGCACACTCTATCCCTAAAATAAACCTAATAGTGTCGATGGTAAAGAATGTAGGTAAATGATGGTAAAGAAAGTAGGGAAAACCACTAGACCATTCAGGTATGACCTGAATCAAATCCCTTATGATTATACAGTGGAAGTGAGAAATTGATTCAAGGGATTAGATCTGATAGAGTGTCTGAAGAACTACGGATGGAGGTTCATGACATTGTACAGGATACAGGGATCAAGACCATCCTCAAGAAAAAGAAATGCAAAAAGGCAAAATGGTTGTCTGAGAAAGCCTTACAATAGCTGTGAAAAGAAGAGAAGTGAAAGGCAAAGGAGAAAAGGAAAGATATACCCATTTGAATGCAGAGTTCAAAAGAATAGCAAGGAGAGATAAGAGAACCTTCCTTGGTGATTAATGCAAAGAAATAGAGAAAAACAATAGAAAGAAAAGATTAGAGATCTCTTCAAGAAAATTAGAGCTACCAAGGGAAAATTTCATGCAAAGATGGGCACAATAAAGGACAGAAATGGTATGGACCTAACAGAAGCAGAAGATATTAAGAAGAGCTGGCAAGAATACACAGAAAAACTATACAAAAAAGATCTTCAAGACCCAAATAATCATGATGGTGTGATCACTCACCTAGAGCCAGACATCCTGGGATGTGAAGTCAAGTGGGCCTTAGGAAGCATCACTACAAACAAAGCTAGTGAATGTGAAGGAATTCCAGTTGAGCTATTTCAAATCCTAAAACTTGATGCTGTGAAAGTGCTGCAATCAATATGCCAGCAAATTTGGAAAACTCAACAGTGGCCACAGGATTGGAAAAGTCAGGTTAGTTTTCATTCCAATCTCAAAGAAAGGCAATGCCAAAGAATGCTCAAACTACCTCACAATTGCACTCATCTCCAACGATAGCATGGAGAAGGCAATGGCAACCCACTGCAGTACTCTTGCTTGGAAACGCCCATGGACGGAGGAACCTGATAGGCTGTAGTTCATGGGGTCATGAAGGGTCAGACACAACTGAGTGACTTCACTTTAACTTTTCACTTTCATGCATTGGAGAAGGAAATGTCAACCCACTCCAACCTTCTTGCCTGGAGAATCCCAAGGACGGAGGAGCCTGGTAGGCTCCCGTCTATGGGGTTGCACAGAGTCAGACATGACTGAAGCGGCTTAGCAGCAGCAGCACACTCTAGCAACGTAATGCTCAAAATTCTCCAAGCCAGGCTTCAACAGTACGTGAACTGTGAACTTCCAGATGTTCAAGCTGGATTTAAAAAAGGCAGAGGAACCAGAGAGCAAATTGCCAATATCTGCTGGATCATCGAGAAAGCAAGACAGTTCCAGAAAAACATCTAGTTCTGCTTTATTGACTATACAAAAGTCTTCGTGTGGATCAGAACAAACTGGAAAATTCTTCAAGAGATGGGAATACCAGACCACCTTACTTGCCTTCTGAGAAATCTGTATGCAGGTCAAGAAGCAACAGTTAGAACTGGACATGGAACAACAGACTGGTTCTAAATTGGGAAAGGAGTATATCAAGGCTGTATATTGTCACCCTGCTTACTTACATGCAGAGTACATCATGAGAAATGGTGGATTGGCTGAAGCACTAGCTGGAATCAAGATTGCCAGGAGAAATATCAGTAACCTCAGTTATGCAGATGACACCACACTTATGGCAGAAAGTGAAGAACTAAAGAGCCTATTGATGAACATGAAAGAGGAGAGTGAAAAAGTTGGCTTAAAACTCAACATTCAGGAAACTAAGATGGCATCTGGTTCCATCACTTCATAGCAAATAGATGGGTAAACAATGGAAACAGTGACAGACTTTATTTTTGGGGGCTCCAAAATCACTGCAGATATTGCCTGTACTTAAAAGATGCTTACCCCTTGGAAGAAAAATTGTGACAGCCAAAATAGCCTATTAAAAAGCAGAGACATTACTTTGCCAACAAAGATCCCTCTAGTCAAAGCTATGGTCTTTCCAGTAGTCATGTATGGATGTGAGAGTTGTACAATAAAGAAAGCTGAGCACCGAAGAATTGATGCTTTTTTTTTTTGGATTTATTATTTATTTATTTATTTTCTTACATGTGTTCCCCATCCCGATCCCCCCTTCCTGCCTCCCTCTCCATCCCATCCCTCTGGGTCTTCCCAGTGCACCAGCCCTGAGCACTTCTCTCAAGCATCCAACCTGGGCTGGTGATCTGTTTCACCCTTGATAGTATACTTGTTTCAATGCTGTTCTCTCTGAACATCCCACCCTCGCCTTCTCCCACAGAGTCTAAAAGTCTGTTCTGTACATTTGTGTCTCTTTTTCTGTTTTGCATTTAGGGTTATCGTTACCATCTTTTAAAATTCCATATATATGCGTTAGTATTCTGTATTGGTGTTTATCTTTCTGGCTTACTTCACTCTGTATAATGGGCTCCAGTTTCATCCATCTCGTTAGAATGGATTCAAATGAATTCTTTTTAATGGCTGAGTAATATTCCATAGTGTATATGTACCACAGCTTCCTTATCCATTCGTCTGCTAATGGGTGTCTAGGTTGCTTCCATGTCCTGGCTATTATAAACAGTGCTGCGATAAACATTGGGGTACACGTGTCTCTTTCAGATCTGGTTTCCTCGGTGCGTATGCCCAGGAGTGCTATTGCTGGGTCATATGGCAGTTCTATGTCCAGTTTTTTAAGGAATCTCCACACTGTTCTCCATAGTGGCTGTATTAGTTTGCATTCCCACCAACAGTGTAAGAGGGTTCCCTTTTCTCCACACTCTCTCCAGCATTTATTGCTTGTGGACTTTTGGATAGCAGCCATTCTGACTGGCACCTCATTGTGGTTTTGATTTGCATTTCTCTGATAATGAGTGATGTTGAGCATCTTTTCGTGTGTTTATTAGCCATCTGGATGTCTTCTTTGGAGAAATGTCTGTTTAGATCTTTGGCCCATTTTCTGATTGGGTCATTTATTTTTCTGGAATTGAGCTGTAGGAGTTGCTTGTATATTTTTGAGATTAATCCTTTGTCTGTTTCTTCATTTGATATTGTTTTCTCCCATTCTGAGGGCTGTCTTTTCACCTTGCTTATATTTTCCTTTGTTGTGCAAAAGCTTTTAAGTTTCATTAGGTCCCATTTGTTTATTTTTGCTTTTATTTCCAATATTCTGGGAGGTGGGTCATACAGGATCCTGCTGTGATTTATGTAGGAGAGTCTTTAGCCTATGTTCTCCTCTAGGAGTTTTATAGTTTCTGGTTTTAAATTTAGATCTTTAATCCATTTTGAGTTTATTTTTGTGTATGGTGTTAGAAAGTGTTCTAATTTCATTCTTTTACAAGTGGTTGACCAGTTTTCCTAGCACCACTTGTTCAAGAGGTTGTCTTTTTTCCATTGTATATTCTTGCCTCCTTTGTCGAAGATAAGGTGTCCATAGGTGCATGGATTTATCTATGGGCTTTCTATTCTGTTCCATTGATCTATATTTCTGTCTTTGTGCCAGTACCATACTGTCTTGATGACTGTAGCTTTGTAGTATAGTCTGAAGTCAGGCAGGTTGATTCCTCCAGTTCCATTCTTCTTTCTCAAGATTGCTTTGGCTATTCGAGGTTTTTTGTATTTCCATACAAATTGTGAAATTATTTGTTCTATCCTGTGAAGAATACTGTTGGTAGCTTGATAGGGATTGCATTGAATCTATAGATTGCTTTGGGTAGTATAGCCATTTTGACAATATTGATTCTTCCAATCCGTGAACATGGTATATTTCGCCATCTATTTGTGTCCTCTTTGATTTCTTTCATCAGTGTTTTATAGTTTTCTATGTATAGGTCTTTTGTTTCTTTAGGTAGATATACTCCTAAGTATTTTATTGTTTTTGTTGCAATGGTGAATGGTATTATTTCCTTAATTTCTCTTTCTGTTTTCTCATTGTTAGTGTATAGAAATGCAAGGGATTTCTGTGTGTTAATTTTATATCCTGCAACTTTACTATATTCATTTATTAGCTCTAGTAATTTTCTGGTAGAGTCTTTAGGGTTTCTATGTAGAGGATCATGTCATCTGCAAACAGTGAGTGTTTCTTCTTCTTTTCCTATCTGGATTCCTTTTACTTCTTTTTCTGCTCTGATTGCTGTGGCCAATACTTCCAAAACTATGTTGAAAAGTAGTGGTGAGAGTGGGCACCCTTGTCTTATTCCTGATTTTACGGGAAATGCATTCAACTTTTCACCATTGAGGATAATATTTGCTGTGGGTTTGTCATATATAGCTTTTATTATGTTGAGGTATGTTCCTTCTATTCCTGCTTTCTGGAGAGTTTTAATCATAAATGGATGTTGAATTTGTCAAAGGCTTTTTCTGCATCTATTGAGATAATCATATGGTTTTTATCTTTCAATTTGCTAATGTGGTGTATTACATTGATTGATTTATGGATATTAAAGAATCCTTGCATTCCTGGGATAAAGCCTACTTGGTCATGATGTATGATCTTTTCAATAATGTTGTTGGATTCTGTTTGCTAGAATTTTGTTAAGGATTTTTGCATCTATGTTCATCAGTGATACTGGCCTGTAGTTTTCTTTTTTTGTGGCATCTTTGTCTGGTTTTGGAATTAGGGTGATGGTGGCCGCATAGAATGAGTTTGGAAGTTTACCTTCTTCTGCAATTTTCTGGAAGAGTTTGAGTAAGATAGGTGTTAGCTCTTCTCTAAATTTTTGGTAGAATTCAGCTGTGAAGCCATCTGGTCCTGGGCTTTTGTTTGCTGGAAGATTTCTGATTACAGTTTTGATTTCTGTGCTTGTGATGGGTCTGTTAAGATCTTCTGTTTCTTTCTGGTTCAGTTTTGGAAAGTTATACTTTCCTAAGAATTTGTCCATTTCTTCCAAGTTGTCCATTTTATTGGCATAGAGCTGCTGGTAGTAGTCTCTTATGATCCTTTGTATTTCAGTGTTGTCTGTTGTGATCTCTCCATTTTCATTTCTAATTTTGTTAATTTGGTTCTTCTCCCTTTGTTTCTTAATGAGTCTTGCTAATGGTTTGTCAGTTTTGTTTATCTTTTCAAAAAACCAGCTTTTAGCTTTGTTGATTTTTGCTATGGTCTCTTTTGTTTCTTTTGCATTTATTTCTGCCCTAATTTTTAAGATTTCTTTCCTTCTACTAACCCTGGGGTTCTTCATTTCTTCCTTCTCTAGTTGCTTTAGGTGTAGAGTTAGGTTATTTATTTGACTTTTTTCTTGTTTCTTGAGGTAAGCCTGTAATGCTATGAACCTTCCCCTTAGCACTGTTTTTACAGTGTTCCATAGGTTTTGGGTTGTTGTGTTTTCATTTTCATTCATTTCTATGCATATTTTGATTTCTTCTATGATCTGTTGGTTATTTAGAAATGTGTTATTTAGCCTCCATATGTTTGAATTTTTAATAGTGTCCCCCCCCCCCCCCCCCCCCGCAATTGAGATTTAGTCTTACTGCATTGTGGTCAGAAAAGGTGACTGGATCATTTTTATTATCATTATTCTAAATTCTTTTTCAGGTAGATTCCCTATCTCCTCTTTTGTTTGGCTTGGTGGGCATTTTTCCTTTTCCTTTACCTGTTGGGTATTTCTCTGCCTTTTCATCTTGTTTAGATTGCTTGTTTGGAGTGGCCTTTCTGTATTCTGGTGGTCTGTTGTTCTTTTTTATTGTGGAGGTTTCTCCCAGTGGGTGGAGTTGGACGATTGGCTTGTCAAGGTTTCTTGGTTAGGGAAGCTTGCATCGGTCTTCTGGTGTGCAGAACTGGATTTCTTCTCTCTCCTTTCGAAGGCAATGGGCTGCTTTTCTTGGCGCCTGATGTCCTCTGCTAGCGATCAGAAGTTGTTTTGTGCAGTTTGCTCAGCGTTCAATTGTTCTTTCAATGAATTTGTAGGGGAGAAAGTGGTCTCCCCGTCCTATTCCTCCGCCATCTTGGCTCCTCCTCCGAATTGATGCTTTTGAATTGTGGTGTTGAAGAAGACTCTTGAGAGTCCCTTGGACAGCAAGGAGATTCAACCAGTCCATCCTAAAGGAAATCAGTCCTGAATATTCATTGGAAGGACTGATGCTGAAACTGAAACTCCACCTGATGTGAAAAACTGACTCGTTTGAAAAAACCCTGATGCTGGGAAAGATTGAAGGCAGGAGGAGAAGGGGATGACAGGGGATGAGATGGTTGGAGGGCGTCACTAACACAATGGACATGAATTTGAGTAAGCTCCTGGAGTTGGTGATGGATAGGGAGGCCTGGTGCACTGCAGCCCATGCCGTTGCAAAGAGTTGGACACGACTGAATAACTGAACTGCACTGACAATTGATAATGTGTTGGTTTCAAGTGTACTGGTATAGTGATTCAGTTATACTTATACATATATTCATCCTTTTTTTGATTATTTCCCATATGGTTATTACAGAATATTGAGTCGAGTTCCCTGTGGTATATAGTAAGCATTTGTTTGCTAACTATTTTATATACAGTAATGTATTTATGTTATTCCCACATTCCTAATTTACTGCTTCCCTCCACATTTCCCCTTCGATAGTCCTAAGTTTGTTTTGGAAATCTGTGATTCAATCTCTATTTTGTAAATAAGATCATTTATATAATTTTTAAAAATTAGATTCCACATATGAATGATGTTACATGATCTTTATCATTCTCTTTCTGACTTCATTTTGTCTAGACCCATCCATGTTGATGAAAATGGCATTATTTCATTGTTTTTTAAGGCTGAGTAATATTCTATTGTATATATGAATCACATCTTCTTTATACATCTTTCTCTTGATGGACACTTAGGTCACTTCCATGTCTTGTCTATTTGAAATAATACTGAAGTGAAAATTGAGGTGTATGTATCTTTTTGAATTATGCTTGCTCCACATACATGTCTAGGAGTGGGATTGCAAGACCATATCATAGTTCTATTTTTAGTATTTTAAGAAACCTCCATACTATTCTTCATAATGGTTGTACCAATTTACAATCTCACCAACAGCATAGGAAGGTTCCATTTTTTCTACCTCCTCTCCATCATTTATTGTTTGTAGACATTTTGATGATGCCTGTTCTGATCTCATTGTAGATTTCATTTGCATTTCTCTGGTCATTAGTTATGTTAGGCAACTTTTCATGTGTCTGTCAGTTGTCTATATGCTTTCTTTGGAAAAATGTAGATTTAGGTCATCTTTCCATTTTTTTGATTAGCTTGTGTTTTTTGATCTTGACATAGAGCTGCATTATCTGTTTGAACATTTTAAAGATTATTTCCTTGTCGACTGCTTCATTGGCAATTATTTTATCCCATTCTATGGGTAGTCTTTTTATCTTGTTGATGGGTTTCATTGCCATGCAAAAGCTTTTAAGTTCAATTACATCCCATTTGTTTATTTTTGGTTTTGGTTTCATTCCTCTAGGAGGTGGAGCCAATAAGACCTTGCTGTGATTTATGTCAAAGAGTTCTCACTATGTTTTTCTCTAGGAGTTTTATAGTATCTGGTCTTACATTTAGGTCTTTAAACAATTGTGGGTTTTTTTTTTTTTTTTTTTTACTCCATGGCTGATTCATGTCAATGTATGACAAAACCCACTGAAATATTGTGAAGTAATTAGCCTCCAACTAATAAAAATAAATGAAAAAAAAATAATAAAATCAGAAAAAAATTGTGGTTTTTTTTTTTGTGTGTATGTGGTGTTAGAGAATGTTCTAATTTCATTTTTTATATGTAGTTATCTAGTTTTCTTAACACTTTATTTCTGGGCTTTCTATCCCATTCCATTGATTCATATTTCTGTTTTTGTGCCAGTACCATACTGTTTTGATTACTGTAGCTTTGTAATATAGTTGGAAGCCAGGGAACTAGATTTATTCAGTCATTTTCCTTTCTGAGAATTGCTTTGGCTATTTAGGGTCTTTTTTATTTTCATATAAATTTTATATTATTTTATTTTTTGTTCTAGCTCTGTGAGAAATGCTACTGGTGATTTGATAACAGTTGCATTGAATCCATAGATTCCTTGCATAGTGATAGTCATTTGGACAAGAGCTTCCTTGCTGGCTCAGGTGATAAAGAATCCTCCTGTAATGTAAGCGACCCAGGTTCAATCCCTGGGTTGGGAAGATCCCCTGAAGAAAGAAAAAGCCCACTCCAGTATTCTTGCCTGGGAAATCCCATATTCAGCTATGATTCTTCCAATCAAGGAACATAGTATATCTTTCATTTTATTTGTATCATCTTTGATTTCTTTCACACATATCTTAGTTTTCAGAGTATAGGTCTTTTGCCACCTTAAGTAGGTTTATTTCTAGGTTTTTAAAAATTATTTTGATGCAATCAAAACAGGATTATTTCCTTAATTTCTCTTTCTGATATTTTGTTATTAATGTAAGAAATGCAGATGATTTTTGTGTATTAAATTTTAATCATGCAAATTTACAAAATTCACTGATGAGCTCTAGTAGTTTTCTGGTACATCTTTAGTATTTTCTATATGTATTATCATGTTGTCTGCAAACAGTGACAGTTTTACTTCTTTTTCAATTTGGATTCCTCACTTCTTTTTCTTCTCTGATTGCTGTAGCAGCTGGTGCCATTCCTGGGGTGAGCCTGTATCCTTGCAGAGCAACCTTGGGGAGCCATATCCACCAGACTGTGGGCCTAGACCCCTGTA
The DNA here is from genome assembly GCF_023699985.2 of Odocoileus virginianus. NCBI lineage: Eukaryota > Metazoa > Chordata > Mammalia > Artiodactyla > Cervidae > Odocoileus > Odocoileus virginianus. The sequence goes on along the minus strand of NC_069695.1, from coordinate 15,923,755 downwards.
ACTGTGGCCCCAAGCACCTGCTGGGGAGCCCAAGGATCTCCAGAGCTTCCTCCAGAGATGGGACAGGCTTCTTGCCTCTTTCAGCCTGTTTTCTCTGTAAAATGGGGCTAGAATAGGCCTGAGACTTGGGAGGCAATGTGACACTGCCAGCCTTTCCAGTAGCCTGCCAGTCTGGCCCTGGGTTTGCAGCAGACCAGATGGGTGTTCTGGTAAGGGGGGGGGGGGTGGTCTGACCCCAGCCCTGTGGGAAGAAGGGCAACAGGCAAGTTCCCTCTGGCCCACCCCACCCCAGGTCCCACTGTGGACCCTTTGGAATGGCATTCAGGGCCAAGGGAAGTAGCTGTCAATTGTCAACACTTTACAGTTGTCCCTGACTACAGTACAGGGCAAAAACCAGAGCCCTAGATTTCTGTCCATTCTTTTGAAATGAGAGGGGGAAAGCCCTCTTAAAAGCAACATGTTGCTTTTTAAACACAAATGGCAGTAAGGAACCCACCTGCAATGCAGGAAACTTGGCAAGAATGTGGGTTTGATTCCTGGATCAGGAAACTATCCTGGAGAAGGAAATGGCAACCCATTCCAGTATTCTTGCCTGGAAAATCCCATGGACAGCCCATGGGGTTGAAAAAGAGTCAGGCATGACTTAGTGACTAAACAACAAACAAGGACTTCCAAAACTATGTTGAATAAAAGTGACCAGAGTGGACATCTTTGTCTTATTCCTGACCTTAGAGGGAATGCTTTCAGTTTTACACACTTGAGAATCATATGACCTTTATTATGTTGAGGCAAGTTCCCTCTATGTCCACTCTCTGGAGAGCTTTTTTTTTTTTTTTTTATCATAAATGGTGTTGAATTTTGTCGAATTTCTGCATCTGTGGAGATGATCATATAGCTTTTACTCTTCAGTTTTTCAGTGAGGTGTATTACACTGATTGATTTGCAGATATTGAAGAATCCTTGCATTCTTGGATAAATACCACTTGATCATGGTCTATGAGCTTTTTCATGAATCATTGCATTTGGTTTGCTAATATCCTGTTGTGTATTGTTGCGTCTATGTTCATTAGTGGTATTGGCATGTAATTTACTTTTTTGTGGTATCTTTTCCTGGTTTTGGTACCAGGATGAAGATAGTCTTATAGAATGAGCTTGGAAGTATTCCTCTCTCTGCAAATTTTGGCAGAGCTTTAGAAGGATTGGTGTTAACTCTTCTCTAAATATTTGATAGAATTCATTTGTGAAGTCATCTGGTCCTGGACTTTTGTTTGATTTTTTTCAGTCTCTGTTTCAGTTTTAGTACTTGTGATTGGTCTACTCATATTTTCTATTTCTTCTGGTTCTGTCTTTGAAACTTTCTAGGAATTTGTCTAGTTCTTCCAAGTTTTATTTTCTCTTATATTTCATATAAAATCTTATTTCATTTTATTTTTATATAGTTTTTTGTAGCACTCTCTTATTATCTTTTGTCTTTCTTTGATGTCCATTGTAAATTCTCATTTTTTAATTTCTAATTTTCTTGATTTGAGCCCCCCCTTTTTTGATGAATCTAAAAGTTTATCAGTTTTGTTTATCTTTTCAAAGAACCAGGTTTCAGCTTCATTGATCTTTAATTGTTTTGTTTCTATTTAATTTATTTCTGCTCTGATCTTTATGATTTTGTTTGTTCTACTAACTTCTGCTTTTGTTTTTTCTTTCTCTAGTTGCTTTAGTTGTGAGGGTAGATTGTTTACTTGAGATTTTTCTTGTTTCCTGAGGTAAGATTTTATTGCTCCAAGCTTCCCTTTTAAAATTGCTTTTCCTATGTTCCATAGGTTTTGAATTGTCATGTATTCATTGTCATCTGTCTCAAGTATTTTTTATTTCTTCAGTGATCTATTGATTGTTTAGAAACATATTGCTTAAGTTCAAATTAAAAATTTTTTTGATATGTTTGTTCCTTTGCCATCTTGTTAACTTGTTCTGATTTGTTTTGGTAGTCCCATCCTATTTAGTTCACTTAATGTTGTGTTTGCTTGCTTTTTGTGTCTGTGTGTGTGTGTTGTGTGTGTCTACTGTAGCTTTTTATTTTGTGGTTTGCATGGAGGTTTTGATGTAACAGACTGTATACATACACAAGATTATTTTAAGTTGCTAATTACTTAATTTCCAATGCATTTCCAATACTTGCATTTGTATTCTCTTTTCATGATTGCTGATTTTGATATATTTGTGTTTGGATGATTTCCAACTTTTATTTTATGTTCATCTTTACCAGTGAGTTTTCCATTCATAATTTTCTTCCTTCTAATTGTGGCTTTTCATTTTCCACCTAGAGAATTCCCATTAGTATTTTTTGTAAAGTTGGTTTGTGGTAGTGATTTCTCTTAGCTTTTGCTTGTCTGTAAAGCTTTTGACTTCTCTTTCAAATCTGAATTAAGAGCCTTATTGGGTAGAATGTACTTGATTGTTAAGTTTTTCTCCTTCATCACTTTAAATATAATGTGCTACCTCTTTCTGGCTTGCAGATTTTCTGCTGAAATATCAAGTGATGACCTTATTCCTCGAGGCCTCTACCTCCAGCTTCTTTGACTCTGCCCCTCAGTGAGCCATTGCCTAGCCCTGCCTCCCCAGGAGACCTTCCACTGTGTGTAGGGGAGTCCTGTCCAGGCTCCTATGGAGTTACTGGTTTGTGTTGGGTCCCAGTGTATGTGAAAATTTGTGTGTGCCCTCCAAGAGTAAAGTCTCTGTTTCCCCCAGTCCTGTGGAGTTCCTGAACTCAAGTCCTGCTGGTTTTCCAAGCCAACTGCTTTTGAGGGGTGGTGGTTCCTCCTTCCAATGCTACACCCTCAGGCTGGGGCTCAGAACTGTCACTCTTGAGGGAGAACTTCTGCAATATGACTATTTTCTAGTTTGTGGATCACACACCCATTGCATATGGGGTTTCACTATATCATAAACGTGCCCCTTGTACCATTTTATTGTGATTTCATCTTGTCTTTAATTGTAAAATATGTATTTTTTGGTATATCCTAATCTTTTATGTCAATGGTTGTTCAGCAGTTAGTAGTGATTTTGTTGTTTTTGTGTGAGGAGGTGTGTTCAAATCCTTGTACTCCAGTGTCTTGTCCAGAATTGAAGGATTTTTATAAATATGGATGCCTATTGCCTATTTCTTCAGTGTGCACTGGCTGTTATCCCCTTGGTATGGGGTGTGTATTTGTGGTGGTCCTTCCATATTCCCAGGACAGTGAGTACCATGCTTTAGCTATTTGCTTTCATTTCTCTTGGGAGAGTATAAAAAGTATAGTGGCTCGCTTATATGGAAATTATATGTTTCAGATTTTAATAAACTCCAATATTTTCTTATTAGCATGATGTTGACTTTGAGGATGAGATGGATGTATTAAGATAGTATTCATCTTTTGCTATGTTATTAAAATTTTTTAGAATAATTTTTGGTGTCAAATGCTTTTCAGCTTCTGTGCATATGCTCACATAACTTTTCTCCTTAGACTATTGGTAAGATATATTAATTGGCATATTGATATGGAATCATCATTATATTCTTAGAATAAATACTCCATCATCATTTTTAGTATTTTGCTGGATTCTGTTTTTCTATATTGTACTTAATACTTTTGCACAAATACATGAGTAAGGTTGGTGTGTGGAACTTGTGATTTTAGTGTTCTAATATTAATACTATGCTTTTTTCATGAAAAGAAATTGAGTGCTTTTTCTTCTATTTTTCTGGAGCATTTTACATAACATTAATTAACCTATTCCTTAAATGTGAAACCAATAGAAGATATTGCTTTTTTCTCATGGATTCTCTTTCAGAATCGGCAGGGAGTCTAGTATGAATTCCTCTCTCTTCTGGAATAGTTTTGGTTAAGAATTGAATCCACTTGTTTGCACACAGTTAATTTCCATCACTGAGAACCAAGACTACCTATGTCAGTCTGACTTTACTATAGATATAAAAAGTTTTTTTTCCCCAGGAATATAAAAAGAAGTCAATAGAAAACTTGACTGTTAGCTTATAGAAATGCCTGGAAATTATTTTATACAATTTACTCACTTTGTAAAATAGCTATTTTGATAAAAAATAAATTGTTTCTCTAGGTGAGCTTTTTGCTTAATAAACAAGATATTGATTTTACTGATCAAAACATTTCTATAGTCTCATTGTATTATTCTCAACAATCCTAATATATTATCATGAATTTTCCTTATCTCAACCAGTCATCTACCTTGATTGTTGTTCTATTGCTCAGTCATGTCTGACTCTTTGCGGCCCCATAGACTGCAGCACGCCAGGCTTCCCTGTCTTTCACCTACTCCTGGAGTTTGCTCAAACTCACATCCATTGAGTCGGTGAGATCATCCAACCATCTCATCCTCTGTTGTCCCCTTCTCCTCCAGTCTTCAGTCTTTCCCAGGATCAGGGTCTTTTCTAATGAGTCAGCTCTTGCATGAGGTGGCCAAAGTATTGGAAATTCAGCTTCACCATCAGTCTTTCCAATGAATATTCAAGAGTGATTTCCTTTAGGACTGACTGGTTTGATCTCCTTGCTGTCCAAGGGACTCTCAAGAATCTTCAACACCACAATTCAAAAGAATAAATTCTTTGACACTCAGCCTTCTGTATGGTCCAACTCTCACATCCATACATGACTACTGGGAAAAGCATAACTTTGACTAGATGGACCTTTGTTGGCAAAGTAATGTCTCTGCTTTGTAATATGCTGTCTAGGTTGGTCATAGCTTTCCTTCCAAGGAGCAAGTGTCTTTTAATTTCATGGCTGCAGTCACCTTTTGCAGTGATTTTGGGGCCCAAGAAAATAAAATCTGTCACTGTTTTAATTGTTTCCCCTTCTGTTTCCCATTATGTGATAGGACCAGATGCCCTAATCTTAGTTTTTTGAATATAGAGTTTTAAACCAGGTTTTTCACTCTCACTTTCTTCAAGAGGCTCTTTAGTTCCTCTTTCCTTTCTGTCATTAGGCGAGTATCAACTGCATATCTGAGGATAATGATATTTCTCCCTGCAATCATGATTCCAGGTTGTGATTCATCCACCCCAGCATTTCACCTGATGTACTCTGTAGAGAAGTTAGATAAGCAGGGTGACAATATACAGTCTTGATGTACTCCTTTCCCAGTTTGGAACCAGTCTGTTGTTCCATGTCCAGTTGTAACTGTTGCTTCTTGACATGCATGCAGATTTCTCAGAGGAAAGTAAGGTGGTCTGATATTCCCATCTCTTTAAGAATTTTCCACAGTTTGTTGTGATCCATACAGTCAAAGGCTTTAGCATAGTCAATGAAGCAGAAGTAGATGTTTTTCTGGAATTCTCTTGCTTTTTCTATGATCCACTGGCTGTTGGCAATTTGATTTCTGGTTCCTCTGCCTTTTCGAAATCCAACATGTACATCAGGGAGTTCTTGGTTCACATGCTGGTAATTAAAACTTAGCTTGAAATATTTTGAGCATTACCTTGCTAGCATGTGAAATGAATGCAATTGTAAGTAGTTTGAACATTCTTTGGCATTGCCCTTCTTTGGGATTGGAATGAAAACTCATATTGTCCAGAAAAGGTATCTACCTACCTTGCTGCTGCTGCTACTGCTGCTGCTGCTAAGTTGCTTCAGTTGTGTCCGACTCTGTGTGACCCCATAAGACGGCAGCCCACCAGGCTCCACTATCCCTGGGATTCTCCAGGCAAGAGTACAGGAGTGGGTTGCCATTGCCTTCTCTGACCTACCTTGATAGACCCATCTTAAAACAGTTAGATTAACATTAAGACATTAATATTTAATACATATAACAATTTTTTAGAAATTTCACAAAGTTAATTTCGTTTTCCACTTCAACCCAAGATTTGAATAGCTATTTTTGTAGATATAATTTATTGATTTCTATTTGAGGGTCTTATTGACTTTTTGATTCTGTTAGTTTCAATTTTTATTTTCTTTTGAATACAAAAGATGCTATTTAATATTTCTAACTTTTAAAATTTACAATAATTTTCTTTGTAGAATAGTATATATTTACATTCAATTATTATGATGTTCATGAAATTTGAACAAAGCTATAGTCTCTACTTTGATGATACAGAATTTGTTATATATAATAATATAAATATATATTTATAGATTTAATTTTATCTATATAATATAAATGTGTATATTATATATTATTTATTATACTAAATATAATTTAAAATTCATAATATATTATTATATTATATAAATCTAGCTTATTAATTGCAATATTAGTACTTACCTTTCTTTTCTTTTTACTGTATATGCTCTGTCATGGAGTGAAAGCTGTGAAATAATGTTTAGGACCAGTAGTGCAATTCTCCCTTTATTTTTATTTCTCCCTATTTTCATGTAGTTTAACTTTGTGTGTGTCACTGTTATTTGATGCAGTGGTAGTTGTAATTTTAGTTTTTATAAGGTATCTTTGTTTTTCCTTGGTTAGTCCTTTTGTATTTGAATTCTGGGGCTTCCCAGGTGGTGCTTGTGGTAAAGAATATGCCTGACAATGCAGGAGACTTAAGAGGTGTGGATTCAACCCCTGGATCAGGAAAATCCCCTGGAGGAGGGCATGGCAACTCACTCCAATATTCTTGCCTGGAGAACCCCGATGGACAGAGGAGCCTGGTGGGCTACAGTCCACAGGGTCACAAAGAGTCAGACAAAACTGAAGCAACTTAGCACACAGTAATGCAAGTGAATTCTAATTGTTAGCTCTATTTTTAAAAAAAATCCTATTTACTTGTGATAGTATGCATTTTCCCACCATTTTTATTTTTATATTTCCACACTCTATTTTAGATAGGTCTTTTGATATATCAGAGAATTGAGTTTTGTTTTATAATTACTGGATAAATTTTGTTAGCAACTATTAGTATAATCATACCTTTTATTTTTATTCATTAATTATATTGGTAGCCTTCTAGACACAAGCTGACTGCTATAATCCTGGAATACATCCTTTTTGTGAAATGTGTTATTCTGGGATATCAGTCTGGATTCTATTTGTCCATCTTTAGTTGGAATTTTACATATCTATCCCTAAATAAGATTGAGCTATGCAATTCTTTTTTATATATTATATTCATTAAGGTTCAGGATCCCACTCATAGTGTGGGATAATTTATAGAGCATTAGAATTTCCTGTTCTTTGATTGTTAGATAGAATTCAGTTGTGAAACTTGGGTTCTAGAATAACTTTCAGGTAGTTTTAACCTTTCTTTTTCTTTTTTTTTTTTGAGTTTATGTATCGTTAGCTTTCTTTTTAATTTTATTTTTATCTTTATGCTATCTTTTGATTTATATATTGTACTCTTTCAAAAATTTTAGCATGAATTTATTGAACTTTAAAATTATAAATTTAAATTTTTGCATGTTTTCTACCAGTTATGAGAAGTTTTACAGATATTTTGAGGTGTCTGAAACACACATTCTCCCATTAGGCTCACTTAACCCAATCGAGTCATCCTAATTAATGTCAGTTAATTGTGAATCAAATTCACTTTTACCTGTGATTAGTTTATAATTGGGCATATGATCAAATTCTTGGTAATGATATGTGAATGGATATCCACTAGGGGATTTTGGGCACAGGTTTATTTGTTCTTATTAAGAGACATTCTACAAAAAATAGTCTTCTTCATTCAAATGGATATTAGCACATTTTAAAATCATATCTGGAAATGAAGCAGCCCTCTTGCAGATGTGAGGAGAGAGGAGTGAGAATAAATCCAGCAAACCAAGAATGGCATGGCAGATCAATTGGAAGAAATACAGTGTCCTGGAAATGTACTTGAGCAGCTGAAGGATCCCTTGAAACATTCCACTTCAGGATTCCTTGTTAAAATTGTTGCAGTTCCCAACTCATTCCTTGCCATAGGAAATTATTATAAAAGCAATTTGACTCTGTGCTCTCTGATACTTTTATTAAAATAATCCTAACCACTGTAGAAGTGCTTATTTGCCTTTTCTCCATTTCTTAGACTGTAATTTTACTTTTGACTTTTCTTTAGTCCTAAGAATTATGCAGGCAGACAAAGCTTAGTTAAGAAATTAATATATAAAAGATTTTTATACTAAAAATTACATTAGATTATAATTAGATATTTTAGGCTATATTTTTTGAAAATATTTTAAGATTATGCACAGGAGATGAATGATTACTGTAAATATGCTCTGAAAATTATCTTTTCTCTTCTTGAAGGATGCCATGATGTACATATTGTATATCTGTATATCCACACATATTTGTTTATGTATTTATTGATTGCATTATTCTATGCCTCTATACCCTCAGTTATTTCTTGTCTGTTATATCTGTGCAATTCTTGAGTGTGGTGTAATAAAATCTCCCATAATTGTATTTTTATCAAAGTCAATGTGCATTTATAGTATTTTGCATTATATATTTAGCTGCTATCTTACTGGTGCATGCAACTTTATGTCTTTTAAATCTTCTTCATAAATTGTTCCTATTTCTGTAATGTCCTTCAGTATCTTCTTCAGTGCTTTTAACCTTAAATCTCACTTTCTCTGGTATTAAGTCAAATACTCTTGCTTTGTTTTGTTTGGACTTGTCTAACATCTTTTTTCCCATCCTTTGTTTTAAACTTTTTCATTGCTCCATTTAAAGTGTCATTGCAAGCAATATATAATCAAATGTTTACATTCTATTCAATCTAAAAGTTCTGTCTACTTGCAGGTAATATGAAAACTGATACCACACTATTTAACATCTACCATTTAATTTGCTTTGCTATGTCCTCATTTATTTTTCCTCATTTCAGCTTATTTATTTACTATTCAGCCTACTCTTCCTTGTTAAGTCAGAAATATGACTAATTTTTTTGACACTCCTTTCCTGTGGTTACTTTCCTTGCTTTCCTTGCACTACTAATCATTTGCATTTATCTATTATCATATATAACAAAAGACTTATTTTTATCTATCATGACTCTCTTCTCCTACACAGAAGGTTCAGTTCAGTTCAGTTCAGTCAGTCATTTGTGTCCGACTCTTCGTGACCACATGGACCACAGCACACCAGGCCTCTTTCCATCACCAACTCCTGGAGTTTACTCAAATTCATCTCCATTGAGTGGGTGATGCCTTCCAACCATCTCATCCTCTGTCATCCCCTTCTCCTCCTGCCTTCAATCTTTCCCAGCATCAGGGTCTTTTCAAATGAGTCAGCTCTTCACATCGGGTGGCCAAAGTATTGGAGTTTCAGCTTCAACATCAGTCCTTCCGATGAACACTCAGGATTGATCTCCTTTAGGATGGACTGGTTGGATCTCCTTGCAGTCCAAGGGACTCTCACGAGTCTTCTCCAACACCGCAGTTCAAAGCATCAATCCTTCAGCACTCAGCTTTCTTTATAGTCCAACTGTCACATCCATACATGACTACTGAAAAAAACCATAGCCTTGATGAGACAGATCTTTGTTGGCAAAGTACTGTCTCTACTTTTTAATATGCTGTCTAGGTTGGTCAAGGACTTCCCTGGTGGCTCAGACGGTCAAGTGTCTGCCTACAATGTGGGAGACCCAGGTTCAATCCCTGGGTCAGGAAGATCTCCTAGAGAAGGAAATGGCAACCCACTCCAGTACTCTTGCCTGGAAAATCCCATGGACGGAGGAGCCTGGCAGGCTACAGTCCAGGGGGTCGCAAGTGTTGGACATGAGTGAGCGACTTCACTTTTACTTTCACTAGGTTGGTCATAACTTTCCTTCCAAGGAGTAAGTGTCTTTTAATTTCATGGCTGTAGTCACCATCTGCAGTGATTTGGGAGCCCAAAAAAATAAAGTCTGCCACTGTTTTCATTGTTTCCCCATCTATTTGCCATGAAGTGATGGGACTAGATGCCATGATCTTAGTTCTCTGAATGTTGAGCTTTAAGCCAACTTTTTCACTCTCCTCTTTCACTTTCATAAAAAGTCTTTTTAGTTCTTCACTTTCTGCCATAAGGGTGGTGTCATCTGCATATCTGAGGTTATTGATATTTCTCCTGGCAATCTTGACTCCAGCTTGTGCTTCATCCAGCCTAGCGTTTCTCATGATCTACTCTGCATATAAGTTAAATAAGCATGGTTACAATACACAGCCTTGATGTACTCTTTTTCCTATTTGGAACCAGTTTGTTGTTCCATGTTGCTTCCCTACCTGCATATAGATTTCTCAAGAGGCAGGTCAGGTGGTCTGGTATTCCCATCTTTTTCAGAATTTCCCACAGTCAAAGGCTTTGGCATAGTCAATAAAGTAGAAATAGATGTTCTTCTGGAACTCTCTTGTTATTTCGATGATCCAGTGGATGTTGGCAATTTGATCTCTGGTTCTTTTCTAAAACCAGCTTGAGCATCTGGAAGTTCACAGTTCATGTATTGCTGAAGCCTGGCTTGGAGAATTTTGAGCATTACTTTACTAGCATGTGAGATGAGTGTAATTGTGAGGTAGTTTGAGCATTCTTTGGCATTACTCAAAACACAGAAGTTTAGAATTCTTTTATCCCCACCCCTTTCTTGGTATTTTACAACTCCTGGATTTTGTTGAAATATTTCAGTATATTTATATAGTTATTTTATTATTATTTTTCTCTTTGCAGTGTGTCATTTCTATTTCACAAATCCATATTTACTAATTATATATAATTAATATCTCACAACCAGTATAATCCACTTACTGTACTTGTTCTGTAGGTATCGGTATCTTGAAAAATACCCCATAAGAATGACTAGACAGGATAAAACTTCGAATGTTAACTTATTTTGTTCAAGATTAACTGATGTGAAAACAAAGTCCTAAATTCATTATCTAATTTAAAATAAACACTGAGATTCTGCTTGTGGTAGTCATAATAATCTCTCTTCCCCCAATATCCACATCCTAATTGCCAGAACCTGTGACCATCATATAATATTTAACAAAGGGAAATTGAACTTGAAGATGAAATTAAGTTTACTAATCAGCTGACTTTAAAATACGGAGATTATTTTGGATTATCCATATTTACAAAATGTGATCAGAAGAATCTTTTTTTTAAAAATTATTTTTTATTTTTTATTTTTTTTATGTTTTTTTTTTCCATTTATTTTTATTAGTTGGAGGCTAATCACTTTACATCATTACAGTAGTTTTTGTCATACATTGAAATGAATTAGCCATGGATTTACATGTATTCCCCATCCCAGTCCTCCCTCCCACCTCCCTCTCCACCCGATCCCTCTGGGTCTTCCCAGTGCACCAGGCCCGATAACCCTATATGCAAAACAGAAAAAGAGGCTCAGATGTATAGAACAGACTTGTGGACTCTGGGAGAAGGCAAGGGTGGGATGTTTCAAGAGAACAGCATTGAAACATGTATATTATCTAGGGTGAAACAGATCACCAGCCCAGGTTGGGTGCATGAGACAGAAGAATCTTTAAGAGCAGAACAATGAAGTAGAAGTGAAAGCCAGGGTGATGTTGTATGAGAAAAATCCCACCATGTTGATTTAGAAGATGGAGAAAAGGGGCAAAGATTCTCTAGAAGCTGGAAAAGGCAAAGAAATATATTCTCTTCAGCCCTGCTTATATTTTGATTTGAGCCTAATGAGATCTATGTTGTGTATCTGACCTCTAGAAATGTAAGATAATAAATTTATGCTGTTTAAAGCCACTATGGTTTCAATTATTTGTTATAGCAGTAGCAGAAATCTAATGCACTGCTTAATTAGAAGTTATCATCCAACTTTATTTTCTTTGTAAATCAAGGTCTAGCACTATGCCTGTTCATTGTAGATAATCAATGACCATATTCTGTCTTGAGCTACATAAGAGAGAGATCAATATTTTCACCTTTAAAATCTAGACTGCCATCATTGCTTATGGATATTCTTTATTAAATTGTATCCAACTCTATACTTTCTTTTCTTTCTATTCTCTTCCCCTTGCAACTCTCCTTTAGAATAAGTTTGGATTTCCTCTGTCTTTTCTATTGGGAATATGCTTAGTCAATTACAATATAATGAAATTAAGGAAATAATAACCAGCTAATAATATCATCTAGCATTTTTAAGCATTTGCTATGTCTGTAGTTTTTTTTAGTGAATTAATTCATGTAGCCTTTCTCCAAATGGTTTAGTGTTTAATTTCCTCAGATTTTCTAACTAGCTTGGCTCCTCCATTAATTCGTCCATTTGTTTCATATACCTTAAATACTGATTTTGTGGCAGGCACTGTCCCTAATTTGGAGAGCACAGCACCTAACACAGTGTTTAGTACCCAGTCCCTGCCCCATCCTATATTGCCAAACTCATTTCTTATACTATGTCCCATGAAACTTCTTATCCAGGTACTCATTTTGTATTTTTGAACACAGTTTAAGGCTGATTAGATTATTCTTTGCTCAGTAGGGGTCACAATAATGGCTATATTCTGAAGAATATTCCTTAATTAGGTAATAAGCATGTTACTCTACCATGAAAAGAAGGAACTGTACATGTATACAATGATGATTTTTAATTATGGTCAGAATAGTCTGTTAATCACTAATGAATGCAGTCCTTAGAAATATAAAAAGCTAAAGGGATAAGCAGAGAATCTTTAAGAAATGGAGTGAGAAAAATAATCATTAGATGTTACTAATAAATGACCATAGGAATCTCACTTTTTATAAAAGGCAATATTTCAAACACATACTGATTCACCTTTGTATTAACTACATTAGATACAAGGGTAGGGACAAGTCCAGAAACAGAGAAACAACAAATCTCAGGTATGTGTTCATGCCTCAAAAGACAATTACTTGCCAAATGTTCACATCTGAATGAGCAAACTATTCTTCAAGTGTCTGAAGAGGGAGCTATACTCTAATATACCCTGCCTTGTTTGATATACCCTGTCTTGTTTAATTGTTCATTGCAAAATAAGATTTTAATGTTTCTGTTGCTTACCTTAAGCTCTTCAGATTAACATTAGCTGTATTATAGATCCTTTTCCTTTGGATGCTTGGCTTCATTAGACAAACTCACTGCAAAAGTCATTCTTCCTACATTATTTCTTAAAGCATGATAAAGTGAAGTAATTACATTATCAGATATTTCTGCCACATGCGATCAATAAAGTACCATAATAATAGTATAAGACATCTTGGAAGGAGGGTATAATTACCACAAGGAGATCACACTCCTGGGGATTATAGGAACTTGGTTACATCTCTTCCCTTATAGTGCCCCCAAGGATTTGATTGTCTCAAGAAGAGAGAGAGAGAGAGAAAGAAACTCAATGAATAATGCCGTATTCTGCTGCACAAAATTTATAGGAAAGGGCAAAAGTGTATTTCAGATGAGGATGTTATATGGCAGTTTAGAAAATTTGAACTGCCATTTCAAATGAGCTGAGCTCTCCATGGCAATTAACTAGTATATTCAGAAAGCACGTAAGCCACTCTTAAGTAATTTTGTAAAACCAATGGGCTCAGAAATGCATTATTATTTTAGCATGGTTTAAGTATTGAAAAAGGTATCTGATAGAACTACTCATTTCTAGCTGACTCAGTGCATCAAGCTTTCCATTCTCTGGCTAGCTAGTAAGCGAGAGTCATCAATCAGATTGCTATTGATATTTTACCTGGTGGCACCAAGAATGGAAAACAAAAAATGATTTTAAATTATCCACCCAAATCTGAGGAAAATATGTTTAGTTGTGGTTAAATTTCCAGGCTGAAATAAAAATAAATCAGTAAATCAAATGTCAACCAGCCTGGGGTTGTAGTTATAATTTTGAATGTTCCGGTAGAACTCATCTGAGTCCTTTATAGCTAAACTAATTCAAGATTCCTGATCTGTGGAGAAATAAAAATTTTTACAAACTCACGTTAAGATGAATACTCTTCAGAGATTCAAAGCAGAATAACAAGGCCTAAGATTAATAATTGGAATAAAGTTTTGTCTTATTATAAAATTATTTCAGCCAGCAAAAGACAGAACCTTTTGTAACAAGAATATTTGGATTTAAAATGGAGATTTCTATTAATAAAGTAAGTGCTCCATCAAGGAATTCCATCAAGGAATTCAAAACATCTGTTCCAGAGACATGTTTTGTGACACCAAAACATCTAATAAGAAAGTAAATGCTTTAAAAAATTATTTTTGTTTGGGCTAATTTACAAAATGTTTCTGTCTAAAATCACATAAAGCTAACTTTACTAAATAAAATTATTTTAGTGTCATCCAGATTCAGATATGATACAGATTTGGCCTTATGTAGTATCAGTCTGCATCATGTTTATCTATTATATACAAAGTACTGGCTCGGTGAGCAGTGAGAAAAGTAAGAAAGGAACTAGAGTTTGGGGAATCACGAACAAGAAAGTATCATTAAACCTCTACCACTGAGGAGTTTCAGGTATGATGAATTCTCTTTTCTGGTCTTAGATTAGAGGATGCTTAGACTATGGTAGGAAATCAGATACTACCCTTGCCTTCAAGAGGATCAACATCCTTTTTATTTTTCTTGTATTTTTGAGTTGTTACTCCATGCTAAGTTCTTTACACAAATAAAGTTATTTAATTTTTCACAACAACTCTATGTCATAGGTATCATTACTTTCATTTCAAAGATAAAGATATTGAGGTAGAGAAAGTTGAAGTAATGTGTCCAACATTGCACTGCTCATAAGTCAGGAATAGGGCTTTGAACTAGCCTTTATAACTGGAATTCATATTTTAACCACATATCCCTACACTGCTTATAGCTAAAGAGATATGTGAAAATTAAGAAAGTAACTAAATTGTTTTAGGTGTGTGATAAACATATGTAAAAGATGCAGTGGGGACACATACTCAATTTTAGAGGAAGAGAATAGAGAATCAGACTTTATAAAAGTGATAATTTCCTTCTAGGACAACTTACAAAATTGATAAATAAAGAAGAGGAAAATATATAGTTCGACACCAGCATATTTCACTTAATAAAATTTGATAGTATCATCACACAGGTAAATAAATTTGTATTTCATAGCCCTTAGTCTATTTCCTGATGAGTGGGTGATTTAAAGGTAGAAAGTTCACTGTGCATTACCAGAATCTTATCATATTTAAGCATGTGGAAAGGGAATCACAAACTAGCTAACAATTTTGAGAATTTATAATGATAACTCTGATGAATGTGTTATAGGTTGCATTACTTGCACTATGTTTTGTAGCTAAAGGATTTCTACATAATGGAGTCAGATGGAAAGGTCAGTGAAAAGATGCAAAACTAACAATAGGCCGTCATATTAGTGGATAATGTTTAGTTTAAAAGTTGTGTCTGACTTTTGAGACCCATGGACTATAGCCCGCCAGGCTCCTCGGTCCATGGGATTTCCCAGGCAAGAATGCTGAAGTGAGTTGCCATTTCCTTTCCCAAGAGATCTTCCCAACCTAGGCGTCAAACTGCCATTTCCTGTATTGGCAGGCAGATGTTTTTTTTTACCACTGAGCTACCCGAGAAGTCCCATTAGGGGTAATAGAAGGTACTTTTTCATTTATGCATTGAATGAAAAATATAGGCTGCAATGATATCATGCTAAATACTGTAAATAAAACTGGGATTAAGATCTACAAGGGCTATAAAATTTCAGCCCCTGAATTTTAAAGGCAGAAGAAGAAATGAGGGAAGAGTGAGGTGGAGGATATTTTGAAAGAGGTATTAGAATCAGGATTTCTCTGCTGCAACACAAAGCTTTCAAAAAAATAAAGGAATATCAACATTATCACTTGCTGAAGAAAGAAAAATGAAACCCCCAAATATGCTGAGGTGACTGAGGAGGAACTGACAAAGAAGACCAAAACTTCCAAAAATTTTTAGCACAAAATCCAGATCATAATACTTAATAGATTCAGTGGGACTGATTCTCAGAAAACATTTAGTCGCCTTAGGACAATGGTTCTATGAAAAATGTTGAGAAACAAAATTCTCTTGGCTTTGGCTTTCTTGGATTGTTGAATGAATAAATGAGTATCATATATCTCTATCATAATTTTTTGCAAGATTGATTTCTAAAAAAAATTCTGAAGGATAAATTGGTTTTTCTTTACCTTCAGATTCCAATAAGAAGTCTTTTATCATAATTACATGCTTGAACATATTTTCAGGCACAATAGGATACTCAATGGCTATGTTCAAAATAGAAAAATTCCTTCTGTAAAAATCTAATAAGAATGATTATTTGAAAAAAAATGCTAAACGTCCATAATGCATAAGATGAAGTGCTAAGTTTTATGAGAAATGTGAAGATGCTTATCTCTAAGATTTACTTCCTAGTCACTCTTACAATAAGGGTGTAGCCTTTGGTAGTCTCGGCTTAATACAAGGGACCTTCTAGTACATCCCTACCTTGGTTTGTTGTTTAGTCCCTGCAGTGCTCCACGGAGCAAAGACCAAAGCTCATTTTCACTAGGGTTTAGGTTAGGCAAGTGTCTCACTGTTTTTTGTAATCCTCATTTTTTTGTGGGTTCTTAAAATTTTTCTTACTTTCTAGCTAGCTTATTGATAAAACTTTATCCAAAGTATTTAACTGTTGTGAGAGTGAAGATGACCCAAATTAACTAGTTAGTAATATGTTAAATGTTAAATGAAAATGTATGCTAATATTCTTAAATTTCATTGAAATATTGGTTATTTAGAGTTCTCAGGGATAAATGCATATTCTTATTTCTTTGAAAACAATCGATCTCTCTAACTATCTATCCATCTCATCTATCTATTGGGTTGGCCAAAAAGCCTGTTCTGGTTTTTGGTTCTGTCTTACAAAGAATCCGAATGAACATATTTATCCAGTCATTCAACTTTTGTTAACAAGGATAATGAGAAAAAAGGGCAGAAGGTAGGCCTAGATTGTCTCAAGATAAGATTAAAGCAAAACTAAATTTTAGAACAAATCTTACTTTTGTAAATGGAATTTATTAAAAGAGCATGCAACATTTTGGTATATAACAAAGTCTCTAGTGGGGGAAGGAGAGAGAAAGACTAATTGAGAAAGAAGTATTGACATATACACACTATCATATATAAAATAGATAGCTAGTAGAAAGCTTCTGTATAACACAGGCAGCCCAGTCTGGTGCTCTGTGATGACCTAGAGGAATGGAGAGAAGAGAGGAGGGAGGCTTAGGAGGGAAGGGGTATCTCACCAGGCTCCTCTGTCCAGCCAGGCTCCTCTGTCCATGGAATTCTCCACGCAAGAATATTGGAGTGGGCTGCTATTTCCTTCTCCAGGGGATCTTCCCAACTCAGGGATTGAACCCAGGTCTCCTGCATTGCTGGCAAATTCTTTACCATCTAAGCCAAAAAGGTCTGGGGAATTCCCTGTCAAGCCAGTCATTAGGACTTGGTGTGTATGTATATATATATATACACACACACATATATATATTTATGGCTAATTCACATTGTTGTATGGCAGAAACTAACACAACATTATAAAGCAATTATCCTCCAGGTAAAAAATAAAGTCTCTAAAGACATAATATAAATTAATTATATAAGTATACAAGTAGCATGAGGATAATAACCACAGAAAGCAAATATCATATAAATTGCTTGATTTAAAGAAATAGCCAAAAGCTTAACATATATATATTAAAATAAGCTAAAATTCACCCCTTTTAACATGATCTAAAGGGAGTTAACACAGAAGTAAACCACATATGTCTATATCAGGTATTTTCCCCCTAATGCAAACTTCAGCTTCTTCCCCACAGGAAAGAGTACTAGAAGTTAGGAAATTTCACACTTATAGAGTCCATTGTCCTCTGAAAATACAAACCAAAAACTTGTTGCCCCTATGATACTGCTTCTTAAGAATCAAGAACTAGAAAATAATTTTCAGCATTTCTGGGAAGAATAAACCATTCTTCACTACTCCCGGAGAAATGATAACAGAGAGGAGTATCTCACTGTGACATAAACAGTAAGGATGATCAATTGTGTCCACCCATGGTGGTGGTGGTTTAGTCGCTAAGTCATGTCTGATTTGTGCAATCCCGTGGACTGTAGCCTGCCAGGCTCCTCTTTTCATGGGATTCCCCAGGCAAGAATACTGGAGTGGGTTGCCATTTCCTTCTCCAGTGCCCACCCATAAGATTTCTAAATATTTAAATATTTTATCACATTTGTTAGCATCTGGCCTAGTTAATTGATGAATTTACTTTTAGTCTGGGGTTCTATTCTTTTGCTTTGTTAAATATATATGCAAATTTGGATGTTGGCAATGAAAGGTTAAAATTTTCATTGTAATTGTACAACCAACAATTAGACAATATCTTGTAAGTTCTATGTTTCAAGTTTAAACAGGCACCTAGATAAAAATTCTGTTATGATGTTTATAATCCAATGAATTGTTTATTTTAAATTGTATATGTTTGTACTGGAAGGTCGAAGATTGTGAATATTTGTAATTTTGAGAAAAGAGAGATAAATCAAGCACATATGTTGTTAAACTATGTGTTCCTCTACCCTAAGAGAAAGCCTTATGAAATTGCAAATGCTTTAGTGAGGGGCCAGTATTATTTCCTCAGCATGGGTTGTAATGAAGTGTGGACGAGAAGGAATCCTATAGTCAGTGAGATCATAGTGTGTCTGATGAAGGATTTGTCAAAAATTTTCAGGACCCTGAGCTTTTGTTTTATCCTACTTTTTCACACCTAGAATTCTCATCAAATTTTGATCTGTGTTAGAGTTTTCTTTGTGAGTAAATGTAGTCTAGAATTTTATGAGTTTGTTATACTTTGAAATTAATTAAATCTCTAAAAGCAATTTTTAAAATAAAGAAGGATGAAGATTTGGCCCAAGGTCTCTAGGATTGAGGAAAAGTAAACATGTACAGACGGAAAAGGAGGCAGAAGGCTAAAACAAACCTGCGTTTAGCCTAGTGATTCTCCCTGGTTTTGCCTCATAATCACCTGAAGATTTGAAAACTGATGCTTAAACCCTTCCTCTGACCAGAACATTTTCAATATGTCACATAGATGCTTTTGATACATGGCTAGTATGAGAATCACTGATTTATATACTGAATCCTGGGCTTCTGAGGTAAGCTGAAAGATTTGGCATTTATTCCTACTCCATGTGATGAGCTTAATTTACAGTCCTCTAACCATTTAGTAAATATCTCATGTAAAATGAATTTGATGCAGTTCATTTGAGAGAAAATTACTATTTGGCCAAACAATGCCATTCAGTAAACATCAAGGTTAGTGAAAACATGAAGGATGTAAACATCACCAAATGTATGCATGAACTGTCACTGTTAGCTAAAATGGAGGATGCAGCTGATACAATTCCACAATAGAAAATCCAGCATGGGATTCCACACCCCCCACCCCCGAATGCCCAAAGTTGAGGAAGAAGAAGCTGAAAATGCAAGTCTTTGTGTCTTCCAATACAAGTTATGAAAACTCTTGGAGTTTTGCATCTTTTGTAATAGAGGGAGAGAAAAAGGGAGAAAAACAAAGAAATCTGACAACACAGCTGTAAAGATGAATATAACATGCATTGCAAGGGTATTTATCATAGAAAAGCTAATGCTTTAACAGGTAAAATGTTCTCATTAAACTCTAATAAAATTTTCCTTCTTAAAGGAAGTAAAGCCATTTTTATCTTTCTATGTCTTCATAGAAAGCTTTGTTATCAGAATCAAATCCTTCTAATTCAGCTACTCCAGAGAAATCTAAAATTCTAAAGCAGGGTTTTATTCTTATGAATGCATTTTTCTTAGAATTTATTTTTACATATTAAAGGCAATATTATGGTGCAAATGCAGTTGGAGGCCTTGAAGAATGGTCTGCTATTATTCAGCATTGTCTCTAATTAATATCACTTAGAATCTATTAAATTTAATAGACTTTGAATTATTGAGTTTAAACCAATTTCAATAAATTTCAATTAAGTACAATGTGTTTCCATTATTGTATTAATTCCCGTCACTATCAATTACCTACAATTAATTTAATTTAATGGCAATATATGTTCAGGTAATTCCCTATTACTTTCAATTAGTTCCCATTCATTTCAATGGGCTTCATTTGCTGCTAACTGATTTCATAAAAATAAATGTGCAGGTATGATATAGTTTCTATATTACACAGTCATACAAACTAATTAGTTCTGCATTCAAACTTACCATAGCCCAATTAGACCAATTCAATCTACATACAATCAGTATTCACTCCTACTTATCTTTTCTATAGGCTGATATGTTTGAGAAGCCTAGCCTGCTTTGGAGAGTTTGGCATTTGCAGAGATGTCAGAACTTTCAACTGCTTGATTCATTGATCAATTGTATCTGCTTTGTATCTAGAATTTGTGAGGTGCTGCAGGTAATAGAGTGTATATTTAGGAAATTACAATGGAATTTCCCCCAAACAGTCTCACTGATGTTTGATGGCATGGTCTGAATATGTCTTAATCACTACAGTACTCACAGAATGAACACAATACTTCACAGATTAAGTATTCAAAAAATCTTATGAATCTTTTCTGAAGCTGTTAGTAAAATCAGTGTTTAGGTGGAGAATTTGTAATCAGGACAAATTCTTAGTCTCAAGGTGAGTTATGCTATGTTAGTTATGGACATGTTTTCTCTATGGAAGGAAAAACTCATAAAATTTTCAATTAGTGTTAGAGGAAAAAATCAGACATTTTGTGGTCTAATATTCTGTCATTAAAGTTTTTGAGGTCAAATAAATGATCTAACTAATGTGTATAGAACATTACTAATTCTACAGGTAACAACCTTACCTGTTCAACCTAGGGAGCATCTGCATTAAAAACTATTAACATATAGCTTGCAGAGCACTTTAGCCTCTGTTAATATATTTCATGCTTCTGAGAACCTTATGAAGGAGACAGTGCAAATTTTGCTATCAGAATTGAGAAATTAAATTCTGTTGTGGTGAAATGGTTCATTCAATAATGGATAATGTAGGCAATGGTAGGGTTTAGGGAAAAATAGTCATAATGTCAGAAAAATCCAGATCTAAGGCAGCTTCGAGGGCTTCACTGGTGGCTCAGAGGGTAAAGAATCTGCATGCACTACAGGAGACCTGGGTTCCATCTTTGGGTCGGGAAGATCTCCTGGAGAAGGGAATGCCTGGAGAATTCCATGGACAAAGAAGCCTGGCAGGCTACAATCTGTGGCGTTGTAGAGAGTCAGACACGACTGAGCGACTAATGTTTTCACTTTTCAAGGCAGCTTCAAGTGCTGCTATTTAGAAACAGAAACATTTCATATCTGTAGGTAACAAAAAATCCTGCCCACTCTCCCTAAGATGATAAATAAGTTCTGTGGTCCAAGCTATGCAAAAGCAGGCAGCTTATGTGCTTTGGAGAGACATGTAGGACAAATGACTCACTTATCAGGCCTCCTATTCTCCTCTACTCAAGGCTTCCTTAGAAAAATGTACCTGTCCAAATGAAAGTGATTTGTTGTGTGACAGCTAGATAAAGCAGATTACATGAATGGAGCATAACACCCTTCCAAAGAAGGGCCAGTTGCCTGCAAGAAGAGATGACTTTGAGCAGAATTCTTTGGCAGCAGGGCAATGCTCAAGTACAAAAGGACTTGGCAGATTCCCAACACATCTCTGGCGGAAAACTCACTGTGAGAATAGAGAGGAGGCTGAATCCAAATCAACCTGCCAGAGCCCTTCAGCTAAGATGTGGGAGGTCCAGAGGAGGAAACCGGTGATTACTAAGGTCAAAAGGAAAATTGGTTAGAGGGAATGAAAGAAGCATTTGAAATGAACCTGAAGGAATCTCATCTTGGGAGATTCCCATTGGCCAGGATAACCTTTCCCACAGTGGCTTGCTGAAAGCAAAAAATGGAGACAAGAGAAGGTGTAATCTGTTAAAAAGCCAAGCATTTAACAAATTGAGTCAGAAACTGTAGATGACGAATCTTATAATCACTTTTCCACTTGTTATTCTATTTTTCTACACTGATCCTAAATTAGCATAATAAATATTTCAATAAATGTTTAATTAGTGTCGCTATGGCTCTTAAGATATATTCTCTTCCTGATGTAACTTCTCCATGTAATTCAAACACTATGCTCTGTTATTTCCCAGATTGCTTCCCCCTCAACTCTTCACCTGTCGGAATGCTACTCATTTTCCAAGGCCAGCAGGTATCCAATGTTGTCTTTCAAGAAGTCTTGTTCACTGATATCAGTGAATTTCAATGCATCTAAATTTGTCTGCATGTATTGAGGTCTGAGTATATGCCAGGCAAATGAGAATTACACTGTTTCTTTTCTACTGATAATGGGATGGTGGGATCTCAAGGAATCTTCTCACCCACTGACCTAAAATAATGAGTTTCTCATAGTTTCCACCACTCTATTTGACATTTATAATTCTAACATTTGTACAATATTTTGCATTTATAAGTGCTTTCATATGCCATGTGCTACTTAATTATACACTAACTTGTGTGTTTTTCTGAATATATCCTGTGAATAGACTCCTCTAAATATTGAGAATAGAAGCTATAGCCTGCCTTTATTTTTATTCTTCAGCGTACTCAGCACCTAGAATATGCTTGATATGGATTTACTGTCCATACCAACTACTTATTGAGAGGGGTGGTATGGAAGAATGGATCACAAATATTTTTCCAGTTTATGTAGTGTTAAACCTTAAGTGTCTATAATGTAAAAAGCACTGTGCTAAGTGGTTCAATCATGAGAAAAATCTCAGGGCTCTTAAACTGATATAACATAACTCCAGGGGTTGATCCTTCTTCCATCAAGTGTCTTTCAAGAATGTTTTCTGTCCCTCTCTGTCTCTCTGCAATTGCTCTTTCCTCAGACTTCTGCAAGTTCATCCATTAAGTCATATTCTGTTCTGTATTTGTTTGAAGACAAGATTTTCTTTGCTTTGCATCTTCCCCTTCCTACCTATCAGTCTTCCCCGATGCCTCAGACAGTAAAGAATTTGCCTGCAATGCAGGAGACCTGGGTTCAATCCCTGGGTTAGGAAGATCCCCTGGAGAAGGGACTAACAATCCACTCTAGTATTCTAGCCTGGAGAATTCCATGGAGAGAGGAGCCTGGCAGGCTACAGTCCATAGTGTTGCAAAGAGTCGGACCTGACTGGACAATTAACCCACACTTCCCATGTATCATGATACTGGGCCTAAGACATGCTAATTTATTTATTATGACACACTTCTAGAGGGGACATTCAAACTGTAATCACAATGCTTAATTTAACATGCTTAATTTAAATTGTCCACATCTATAACTATATTAAGAAACTCATGTAAAGCAACTATACTCCAATAAAAGTTAATTAAAAAAAGGAAGCTCACAATGTTATGCATCTAGGACCAGTTGATCATTGGAGTCCTCAGCTCTGTTATGCTCTGGGTTTCTCAATATAATAGAGGCTATAGTATAAAAAACTTTATGTTATAAAGTTATGTTATAAAACTTTCTAAATATTCATTTTATTTCTATAATGTTATCTGTTTGTTAGTTTTTTCATTCATTTGAGTCTAAGTATAGATTAATTTTGTCTGCCATGATCATAGTTTCTCCCTTGTGTAGGGTGAGGGGAGACTCCCATGAATTGTCAGAGTCAAAAAATATTAGAACATCTCTTATGTCAAATAAACATAGTTCTGGCAAATGATGATGAAAGATTGACCTTCAGATAACATATCAAAATTAACTGAAGTATATCAGGAGCCTGTAAGTTTTGAGCCCAGAGATGTCTTTGGTTTGTTAGAAAAGTATAAAATGGCACCCACAATATGAAGCCAGAAATCAGAAGAAAGTAACCAGAGATGCAAAAATGTTCAATTCTCTAGGCCAAGTGTTCAGTTACCTCAGGATTAGAAACTTGAACTTTGCAAGCTTTACTGCATTTGGGTAATTGTCTCTATTCTTTTAGCCTTTGGTATTGAGTCAAGTTTATATTTATGTTTTCTTCTTGTTTCTAATTTTGGAGCTCATCTTAACTGTAAACACAGGAAGACAGGGAATGCTGTATGCTTCTGCTTGGCCTAGTTTTAAATCAGGAGTAGAAACAGTGCCTTCCTGAAAAAATGTTCTAGAAAGTAGCAGCAGAAATTACAATAAGAGAACCACAAGGAGAAGATGGAACCAAAAGAGGAGATAGGGAACTATTTATTAAGACCCTCTTGCCTACATGGATTGTTCCTTGATTAAGTATTGGAGAAAAAAGTGAGTGATAAGTTTAATATAAGAGACTTTCATTATGAAATCTTCCATTGCCTCTTAAACAAAATGAGATCATTATGCTATAAAGATGGTAGAAGCATGCATGCTTTTAAGGATTTGCAATTCATTTTTATGTGTATTTAAGCCACAAACAGTGGTTTATTATAACAGGCTCTCAGTTAGTCTCCCTCCATTCTGGCACTCTCTTCTCTAGCCTTTTCAGTAAAGAATTGGTGGACTCAACTCCTTTAATAGAGCCTTTATCATGTCACTGCCAAAACCATAAACTTCCATCTGGTCTTATTTCCTACCACTTTACTTTCAAAATCTCCTACTAGACTCATTGGGCCTTTTCATCCTTCTCATCTAACTATCGCTTTTCATCCCTGAATTCACAGACGTACCTCTTCACTCTCACATCTTTCTGTTCTCTCTCAATGTTTTATCAGCTCCATTCTTGCTTCTTAAGCTCTAAGCATCTTCAGCCTTCCATTCTTGGGACCATCCCTACAAGCACAGATGCTAAAGCACTGGTGTCATGTCATTATGTCATGTTGTCTTCTTTAACAACAAGAAAATTGATGACTGCCACAAAGAGGATCCTTGATTTATGTACCTTCTGCATACTCTTTGGATCATACCAACAATGATATATGGCACAGGGCCTTTCAGTATCTTCTGAAATAGCTGGTTTCTTCCAACTAAAGAAGGGTAAGGCAATGGGTTATAAAAGTGATCAGACTAAAATCTGGCATGGATCAAAAAGCATTTGTGTTTGATAGGAAGGAATCAGTTATCTTGAATGTTCACATCCACTGGATGAAATTTTTTTTTTCCTGCTGAGACATCTGAAATATATTCCAGACTAGTGAAGCCAATGATATTCTCAGATTTCAGAAATCTTAATGTTTTGTCCATTTGTGTAAAACAAAACTTTCCATGCTGATTCATATTGATGTATGGAAGAAATGAACACAATATTGTAAAGCAATTATCCTTCAATTAAAAACAAATGAAAAACTTTTCAGATCTTTCAAATCATTGAGGGTTAGGTTAATCAGAGTTTATGGCATTTTACACTTTGTAACCCTGTGTCTTTATGTAAGTCTCTGTGGGCAAAGTGGTTTTGTCTCCAATGAACATATCTACAAAAGCCTGCATAGATTACTCTTTACTTTTCACACTCTTAGGGAAGACATTATGCCCCAGAGCTTGAGATCTCCTCACATAATTCAATAAGACACCATTTCATTGATTCCAAATACCTCAGAAACCTGAGTCTCTGATAGTCTCAGAAGAAGAGCTGACGAAGAGACAAATGAAGGTAGGTTTTAATTTTTTGAGGTAGGAAATCAGATCAAGCCTAAGAAGGGCTTAACTCAGTTGGTAAAGAATCTGCCTGCAATGCAGGAGACCCCAATTCAACTCCTGTGTTAGGAAGATCCGCTGGAGAAGGGATAGGCAACTCACTCCAGTATTCTTGGGTTTTCCTTATGGCTCAGCTGGAAAGAATCTGCTTGTAATGTGGGAGACCTGGGCTCAATCCCTGGGTTGAGAAGATCCCGTAGAGAAGGGAAAGGCTACCCACTCCAGTATTCTGGCCTGGAGAATTCCACAGACTGTATAGTCCACGGGGTCGCAAAGATTGACTGCCTTTCACTCACAAGAAGATAATCTACATATATACATAATTCAGCATGTCCAATATTTACACTGCCTCTGCACAGGACCTTAGGCAAGACCTCTCTGACCCTTTGGGTGTTGATCTATAAAACAAAGAAATTGGGCCCAATTTTATTTGTTTTTCTTTGAATTCTACCAATCTCTATTTCTATTGTATGCCAGTTATGCTGTTTTCTTCTGCTCACTACGCCAGATGCATTTTTAGAACATTCTTTGCTCTTTGAGACACAAAAGGAAAAACTTTACAAACTCCATCACCATGCCTTACCCTTCAGCTTTTAGCTGAAAAAGTGAAATTGTTAGTCGCTCAGTCTTGTCCGACTCTTTGAGACACCAGGGACTGTGTCCCACAAGGTTCCTGTGTCTGTGGAATTCTCCAGGCAAGAATACTGGCACGGGTGGCCATTCTTTTCTCCAGGGGATTTTCCCAACTCAGGGATCAAACCTTGGTCTCTCACACTGTGGACAAATTCTTTACCTTCTGAGCCACCAACTTTTAGTTGGTTTTGACTGATAGAAGGCCTCAGCAGGAACTCAAAGGGAGGGGAGAGAGCTGTGTTGTTATATGTCTTCCCTACACTCTGCCTCTTCAGAGCCATGTTTTCTAGTAGTATTCATGTGTCTGGGCAGTTAAAGTGCATGTCAGTCAGCAGATATTCCCCAACTGTACCTCTCATAATGGCCTGGCTATCACTAGCTTCCCTCTTGCTTCTTCAGGCCCAAGCTTGACAGTAGCTTCAATTTTTTCCTAATCTCTGCCGCTGCTGCATCTCTAGGTGCCACTATATTTCTTGTCAATGCTCTTAACTCTATTCACATTTTGATACTTAATTCCGTGTTATACTCACCTAAGTCACCAGAGTTGAAACTGTGTTTCCTGCAAGGATCTATACTGGTAGGTATAATTAGATAATATTGATGGTATTTTTAAAAGGTAAAACAAAATACTATGACATAAATTATTTGAATGGAGTGGATAATAGAAAGTTTTATATTCTTTCATAATAGAGACAAAATCACTGAACTGTGTACAAATCAGTAGAAAGAATCACTTTTTTCCTTTTCCTGGCATCCAGATTGATCTGTGAGAGAAAGGAATTGGTAGGCAAGAGACAGGGATGGAGCAGTAAATACAATGCAATATATTTACATAAAATAAATGACATACAGAATATCATTTGCTGGTACTTCTATATAATATGGTACACTAATTTTCTATTGCTACTGTAAAAAATCATAACAAATTTGGCAGCTTAAAGCAACATTCATTTATTCTCTTGTAGTTCTGGAAGCAAAAAATCCAAATAAGTTTCACTGGGCTGAAATCAATGTATTGGCCAGCCTGTAGTCTGTCCAGTGGCTTCAAAAGGAAAAATCCTGTTTCCATGCTTTTCCAGCTTCTAGAGCTGCATTCATTGTATTTCTTGGCACATACCTGTTCATCTATCTGAAAAACTAGCAGCATAGAATCTTGCTTCAGTGTTCATATGGGCTTCAACTCTGGTACTCTACTAAGACCCATTTTATAAGAACACCTGTTAATGTAAGTGGCCCCATCCAGTCAACTTAAGGCCTGAAAAGAACAAAGATTGACTTTTCCATGAGTAAGGGGGAATTTTCTGTCCAAACATGTTGAATGGGAACTTTCCGAGTTTTGGACACAAATTGAAACATCAGCTTTTCTTGTCTCCAGCCTTCCAGCTGGACTGTAATTACATCATCATCTCTCTTGAGTCCCAGACATAAACTTAGATGGGAACTTACACCATTAGCTGTACCCAGTTTCTTGACCACAAATCTTGGAACTTGTCAGTTTCCATAATCACACTTTCATGCATTCCTTATCATAAATCTTTATCTTTATCTTTCTTCTTTCTTCTTCAATATGCATCTCCTTTTTGTTCTGTTTCTCTGGAGAAACTTAATCAATATACACAGATGGCCTTTTAATCTAAGTTCTCTTTGTCTCTTGATTAGTGTGGAATTGATTCAAAGATCTACAAAGAAGGGATTCAAATTTGAGAAAATCATCAAGATATAAAAATAAGTGGAACAACAGTATGAGAAAGTATATGTAAACAGCAGAAATATAAACTTCAAAGAAAACAAGATAAGCTGCTGTAAAACTTCAGGATAAGGATTGTGTCTAGTTTTTGCAGCAAATATAAACACTAGAATTATAGTGCTGTGATCAATTGGATAAAGTTAATGACTAGATAGACTGGATATTCTCCCATTGCATCAAAAGAATGAATATCTAGCTGTAAACCTACCTAAGATGGTAAAATACCTGTACTCTAAAAATCATAAGATGCCGATGAAATAAATTAGATGACACAAACTGATGAAAAGATATTTCATGTTCATGGATCAGAAGAATCGATATTGTTAAAATGACCATACAACCCAAGGCAATTTACAGATTCAGTGCAATCCCTATGAATTATCAATGGATTTTTTACATAACAAAAGAAAAACATTTCTTCACAAAAGACACCAAATAGTCAAAACAATCTTGAGAAAGGAGAAAGGAGTTAGAGGAATTCTACTCCCTGACTTCAGACTTTAATATGTGAAGCTACAGTAATCAGTGTGGTACTGGCACAAAAATACAGTTATAGATCAAGGAAGCAGGATAAAAATTCTTGAAAAAAAATCCACGTACTTAATGGTCAATTAATCCATAACAAAGGAAACAAGAATGTATATATATTGCTGCTGTTGTTTAGTCGCCTAGTAGTGTCTGACTCTTTGCGACCACATGACTGCAGCATGCCAGGCCTTTCTGTCCCTCCCTATCTCCTGAAGTTTGCCCAAGTTCATGTCCATTGCATCGGTGATACCTTCCAGCCATCTCATCCTCTGACACCCTCTTCTCCCTCTGCCCTCAATCTTTTCCAGTATCAGGGACTTTTCTATTGAGTCAGCTGTTCTCATTAGATGACCAAAATACTGGAGCTTCAGCATCAGTCCTTCCAGTGAATATTCAAGGTTGATTTCCCTGAAGATTGACTGGTTTGATCTCCTTGCTGTCCAAGGGATTTTCAGGAGTCTTCTCCAGCACCATAGTTTGAAGACATCAATTCTTTGGTGCTCTGCCTTCTTTATTGTCCAGCTCTCACAACCATGTGTGACCACTGGGAAGACCATAGCTTTGACTACATGGACCTTTGTCAGCAGGGTAGTCTGTGCTTTGCAATGCACTGTCTAGGTCTGTTATTTGCTTTCCTGCCAAAAAGCAATTGTCTTCTGATTTCATGGCTGCAGTCACCATCCGCAGTGATTTTAGAGCCCAAGAAAAGGACATAGCTTACTACTTCCACCTTTTCCCCTTCTATTTGCCATGATGCCATGATCTTAGTTTTTTTAACATTTAGTTTTAAGCTAGCTCTTTCATTCTCCTCCTTCACCCTCATCAAGAGGCTCTTTAGTTCCTCTTTGCTTTCTTCCATTAGAGTGGTATCATCCAGTTGTTGTCATCCTGAGTTTGTTGATGTTTCTCCTGCTTATCTTGATTCCAGCTTGTAACTCATCCAGCCCAGCATTTCTCATGATGTGCTCAGCATATACATTAAACAAACAGGGTGACAGCAGAGAGCACTCCTTTCTCAATCTTGAAACAGCCAGTTGTTCCATATAGCATTCTAACTGTTGCTTCTTGATCCACATACAGTTTCCTCAGGAGACAGATGGTCTGGTATTCCCATCTCTTTAACAACTTTCCACAGTTTGTTATGATCCACACAGTCAAAGGCTTTAGTATAGTCAATGAAACAGAGGTAGATGTTTTCCTGAAATTCCCTTGCTTTCTCTCTAAACCAGCAAATGTTGGCAATTCGATCTCTGGTTCCTCTGCCTTTTCTAAACCCAGCTTGGACATCTAGAAGTTCTTGGTTTGCATAATGCTAAAGCCTAACATGCAAGATTTTAAACCTAACCTTACTAGCACAGAAGATGAGTGCAATTGTCCAATGGCTAGAACATTCTTTAGTACTACCCTTCTTGGGAACTGGGATGAGGATTGACCTTTTCCAGTCCTGTGGCCACTGCTGGGTCTTCCAAATTTGCTGACATTGAATGGAACACCTTGTTGGCATCATCCTTTAGGGTTTTGAATAGCTCTGCTGGAATTCCATCGCATCCACTAGCTTTATTACAGCAGTGCTTCCTAAGACCCACTTAATTTCATACTCCAGAATGTCTGACTCTGCGTGGCTGACCACAACATCATAGTAATTCAGTTCATTGAGATCTTTTTTTTGTGCAGTTTTCCATGTATTCTTTCCATCTCTTCTTGATCTCTGCAGTG
This sequence comes from Odocoileus virginianus, assembly GCF_023699985.2. Lineage (NCBI taxonomy): Eukaryota > Metazoa > Chordata > Mammalia > Artiodactyla > Cervidae > Odocoileus > Odocoileus virginianus. The sequence goes on along the minus strand of NC_069695.1, from coordinate 15,893,531 downwards.
TCTACTAGGTCTCTACAATTTCTGTCCTTTATTGTGCTCATCTTTGGGTGAAATGTTCCCTTGATATTTCCAATTTTCCTGAAGAGATCTCTAGCCTTTCCCCTTCTGTTGTTTTCTTCTAGTTTTATGCACTGTTCATTGAAGAAGGCCTTCTTGTCTCTCCTTGCTATCCTTTGAAGCTCCGCATTTAGTTGGATGTACCTTTCCTTCCTCCCTTAATTTTCACTTCTCTTCTTTCCTTAGCTATTTGTAAAGCCTCCTCAGATAACCACTTTGCCTTCTTGTTTTTCTTTTTCTTTGGGATGGCTTTGTTCACTGCTTCCTATATGATACTATGGACCTCCATCTATAGTTCTTAAGACACCCTGTTTACTAGATCTGACCCCTGTAATCTATTCATCACGTCCACTGCATATTCACAGGGGATTTGATTTAAGTTGTACCTGGCTGGCCTAATGGTTTTCCCTGCTTTCTTAATTTAAGCCTGAATTTTGTATTAGAAGCTGATGACCTGAGCTACAGTCAGCTCCAATTCTTGTTTTTGCTGACTGTTTATAGCTTCTCCATCCTCAGTTACAAAGAATGTATCAATATGATTTCAGTATTGACCATTTGGAGATGTCCATGTGTAAAGTCATCTCTTGTGTTGTTGAAAAAGGGTGTTTGCTATGACCAGTGTATTCTCTTGGCAGAATTCAGTTAGCCTTTGCCCTGCCTCATTTTGTTCTCCAAGGTCACACTTGCCTGTTACTCCTGGTATCTTTTGACTTCCTACTTTTGCATTCCAATTTCCCGTGATAAATAGAATATCTTTTTTTTTGGTGTGAGTTCTCGGAGGTCTTCTAGGTCTTCACAGAACTGATTGATTTCAGCTTCTTTGGCATCAGTGGTAGGGGCATAGACTTGAATTACTGTGATGTTGAATGGCTTGCCTTGGAAACAAGCCGAGATCATTCTATCATATTTGAGGTTGCATCCAAGTACTGCTTTTTGGACTCTTTTGCAGATTATGAGGGCTACTCCATTTCTTGTATGGGATTCTTGCCCACAGTAGTAGATATAATGGTCATCTGAATTAAATTCATCCATTTCCGTCCATTTTAGTTCACTGACCCTTAAGATGTTGATGTTTATTCATACCATCTCCTGCTTGACCATGTCCAATTTACCCTAATACATGGACCTAACATTCCAGGTACCTACAGAATACTGTTTTTTGCAGCATCAGATTTTATTTTCATCACCAGAAACATCCACAGCACTGTTTTCACTTTGGCCCAGCTGCTTCATTCTCTCTGAGGCTATTAGTAGTTCTCCTCTGCTCTTCCCCAGTAGCATATTGGCTGCCTTCCAACCTGGGGAACTCTCTTTTGGTGTCACATCTTTTTGTCCTTTTATACAGTTCATGAGGTTCTCAGGGCAAGTATACTGGGGTAGTTTGGCATCCCCTCCTCCAGTTGATTACATTTTATCAGAACTCTCTGCTATGACCTGTCCATCTTGGGTAGCCCTACACGGCATGGCTCATAGCTTCATTGAGTTTGCACAACAAGGCAGTGATCTGTGAAGTGATCCCTTCATATATGCCTATGCATATGCATATAAATGTGTTATTGTTCAGTCGCTCAATCATGTCCAACTCTTTGTGAACCCATCTCCTGGAACTTGCTCAAACTTATGTCCATTGAGTCAGTGATGCCATCCAACCATCTTGTCCTCTGTTGTCCCCTTCTCCTCCTGCCTTCAATCTTTCCCAGCATCAGGGTCCTTTCTAATGAGTCAGCTCTTTGCATCAGGTGGCCAAAGTATTGGAGGTTCAGCTTCAGCATCAGTCCTTATAATGAATATTCAGGACTGATTTCCTTTAGGATTGACTGGTTTGATCTTCTTGGAGTCATGGGACTCTCAAGAATCTTCTCCAACACCACATTCAAAAGCATCAATTCTTTGGCATTCAGCTTTTTTTATGGTCCAACTCTCACATCCATACATGACTACTGGAAAAACCATAGCTTTGACAATAAGGATCTTTGTTGCAAAGTAATGTCTCTGCTTTTTAATATGTTGTCTAGGTTTTTCATAGCTTTTCTTCCAAGGAGGAAGTGTCTTTTAATTTCATGGCTGTAGTCACCTTCGCAGTGATTTTGGAGCCCAAGAAAATTAAGTCTGTCACTATTTCCATTGTTGCCCCATCTATTTGCCATGAAGTGATGGGACCAGATGCTATGACCTTAGTTTTTTAAATATTGAGTTTTAAGCAAGCCCTCTGTGGGCACTGTGGGGATAGTTCAGGCTCTGATCTGGCCCTATGTTCATGTGTACTTGCCCCCATAGACTGGTCTCATTTTTGGGAACACTCGTTTATTCAGATATTCTATAGACATAGTGTTTACCAAGTCAAGTGTGGGGATATAATCTGTGGCTTGTGCAGCTATGAGAAATGATTTTCATTCCTCTTTCTTAGTCATTCCACTCATGGGGCTTAGCTGTGATTTCAGCCCCGTCTCTGCATGTGGACCACCTATAAGGGTGTGCTACTGAGACTGCCCTGGAGCACTTGAGTCTGCCCTAGTGAGGACAGGGCGTGGAGGTGGCATGGCTGCTGAGACGCTAATGGGATCCTTGGTGAGAGGTGCATTGAATGGTCAGTAGTCTTGGATGATCTGGTCCTGCCAGTGAATAGGCCCATGGGGATGCTGGCAGCCATGGACATGAGAGATCTGGCCCTAGCAGTAGCCTTTCCTAATGCTCAGTGGCCATTGTGAAAGGATCAGCACTAGTAGCGGCCTTTCCGACATGGTGGCCAGTAGGCAAGGGTGAGCCTTGGCAGGGAAATTTCCCAGCTGCAGGTGGGTGAGGGCCAGCCCTGGTAGAGGTCTTTCCTAGTGCCCAGTGGCAGGCATGAGAAGATCAGCCCTGGTACGGCGCCCTCCCGTTGCCTGGGGGAAAGGAACTTTCACGTGGGGTGAGAGCGTCTGCAATGGCAGCTCCACCTGCTGTGTGTCACTCAACAACTGCACTTTGCTTCTGTGGCAGTCTGGGTTTTCCCTAGAAGCTTTCCAGTTGCAGTTTACCTCCTTCCCATCCCCCCAGGCTGTCTCCTCATAGTCAATGGCAGTCTTCTTCCTGGCTTTGCTCACCAGTTTCCATACTCTAGCTCCTAGCCCTCATGCACACCAGTGGACATATGTCCTGGTCTGGGGCATGCAGGGCTGTAGCGTGGGCTATATGTTTAGGTTTACTCTGTCTTGTCTGCCACAGACTAGCTGTTTCATCCTCTTCTAACAGCCTCAGATGCTGCCCTTCTAACCTAAATGATTTCCCCATCAGTGAGTAGGTTTCCCAAATGTGGGAAACTCTCCTCTTCCTCATCATTCCCAGGGGCTCATCTCATCACTCTTTCTCTCCTCTTCTTGTTTCCCCCCTCTTCTTTGTTTCACCCTACCTGGTTACGCAGGAATCTTTCTTATTCTTTCTGGTGTCCAAGCCCTTCTGATTGTGTTCAGCTGGTACTCTGAGAGAACTATTTCATCTCTATATGCATTATTGATGCATTTGTGAAGAGAGACAAACTCTATATCCTCCTACTCTTCTGTCATCTTGAAATGAGAAACTTGAGCTAGGTTAACTCCTAAGGAGAAGTGGGATTCACATAGATGATGGAAAGGAAAATGGAGGGCATCTTGTTTTAGGGGGAAAAACATGCATGCTCTAAAACAGAGCTGAAGGCAGCTTTCAGGGGGCACTATCCCATCTTCAATGAAAGTAAAAGTCTCTTGATTTATGTCCTTGAAGAAATTTCTCCATGATTATTTTCTCCAAAAAAATCTTTGGCTGATTCCTGTCAATGTATGACAAAAACCACTACAATATTGTAAAATAATTAGCCTCCAACCAATAAAAATAAATGAAAATAAATAAATAAATAAACACAGAAAAAAATTAAAAAATAAATCCTTATTTACCCATCCAAAAAAAAAAAAAAAATCTTTGTCATACTGAGGTCTGAGGTCTCAACTGGAAACATATATTTCTAGTCATTTCAACTTGTGGCTGTTCAGGAAAGTCTGTGTGTGTGTGTTCATATAAGATTATATATTTAAAAAATTAGGCTGTTTTACTGGGGAAGTGGATTGAAATGGTAAGAAGGAAACCCTATGGTAATGGACATGTTGCTTCAAGCTGACCATTATTGATAATAAAACCTGTGGAAAGCCTTTTCTTGTTCTTTAAACTAGACCAAAAGAAACTAAATTGGCACACAAAGAGGAATTAATTTTTTAAAGCTAAGTCTTGTATAAACATATGATTTTAAATTCTGGAAGGATGGTAGGGATGTTAAACACTTTTCATCTAACCTCATTTTACTTTGAACAGGAGTTGTTTTAAAGCTTAAGAGTTGTGTTTTTAAGGCTTTCAGGGACAGAATATATCATTTTGAAAAGATATTTATCCTTTTGAATATTGAATTGTTTTGTGCCATTTCTGCTCTTTTAAAAATCTCATGTGGGTCATATAACACTGAGAGATTAATCATGTCAATGGAGATTATTAGATGTTGTTTTTAGACACATGGGAATGAGAAAGGAGACAAACCAATACAGATGATCATGATTTTATACAACAGAGTGTGGTTAGAAAGATGATAGAGAAATATTTAAAACTGTAGATGGGTAGAGAAAGGAGTTGAGGAAAATTTCCTTAGGACTCTAATACTTCAAAATGTTATTTCAGTTTCATATATAAAGGACATTTTTAGTTCATCCAGTTCCCTCTAACTTTAGGGTCACCACTCAAATATAAGCCACTATCATCACTTCATTACTTGCTCAGTCTGACACAATATTGCTTCCTGAATCCACTCTTGTCCTCCTCTAAACCATTTTCTTAATATCAGCCAGGGATGATATTTTAAAAACCTATTCCTACCTCTCTTAAAAGTCTGTCTATTGCTTCATTTTGTTCTTAGGGTAAAATTGGAGTCCTGTGCTAACATCTTCTCCTCACCTTCTACATTCCTACTGCCCTAGCCTGCTTATCTCAGTTGCACTACAACTGTTCCTTTGCATATGCCCTTCTTTCTCTCTTACTGCTGCCTGTTTATCATACTCTTTCTCATTCTCTAGATTATGTTCTCAGATTCATTTCTCAGAGAAGTCTTCCTTGACTTCACTTCTCAGCTACATTTTTCACCTTAGCGTTTTCTTTCATAGTCCCTTGTGCCTTTCCTTCCTCAGCCTTATCAAAGATTTTATTCATATATTAATATTTATTTAGATATTTAACATTTATAAAAAATTCCCATATGCTAAACCCTGTAATGCAGTTACTGTGTTTGTTAGCCACTAACTTCCTTCATCAACTCCAATATCTGGCATATTAAAGGCATTTAGGATGTATGTGCTAAGTTGCTTCAGTCTTGTCTGATTCTTTGCAATGCTATGAACTGTACCCTACTAGACTCTTCTGTCCATGGGATTCTCCAGGCAAGAATACTGGAGTGAGTTCCCATACCCTCCACCAGGGGATCTTTCCAACCTAGAGATTGAACCTGTGTCTCTTATGTCTCCTGCATTGGCAGGTGGGTGGTGGTGGTGGTGGTGTTGTTTTTACCACTAACACCACCTGGGAAACCTGGCATTTAATATGTGCTGTGCTGTTCGTAGTTGCTCAGTTGTGTCTGACTCTTGGAACAAAGAAAGGAAAAGAGTTTGGAAAGAAAGTAACTTCCTTACTTTCATTTCCATTTCAATTAATGAAAGCATAATCAAATCCAATGCAATTGGAGTGGACACTGCCCCATTACAGTGTTCTAATGAGAATTGAAAATGAAGAAAAATTATTAGAAAATTTGGATAGTAAAACATCAGATGAGAAACTTAAAGCAAAACTAGGCTGTTATTATTGATCAGTTCACTCTCAAGCTTGCCTCTTATCTGCCAATCATCAAATTCACTTTTGGACAAGTATGTAAGCCAATGCAAGAAATACAATTTAACTGTATTCCTATTCCTCCAAAAACATTCTATATGGGGAAAAAGCAGGCACAATAAATCTCTGTCCCCTAATCTCTAATCTAGAGGGAATAGGTGTCTTGTCTATCCTACGGTGGTTGTAAAGTGTGATTGTGAGCTTTGACTTTTGTAAAGAGAAGAAACCTAAGAGCAATTCTGATTCAAAGACACAAATGGGACCCATTTCCAGCCCAATCAATTATTTTCACGCTTCCTTTCATGGGACTGAAATTAAACAAAACTCTCCACCAGGGGAAATTTTCTAGAGCCCTGGTTTGGAAAGTATGATTTAATTTACATGGATAAGTCTTCATTAACAGGTTATAAGTAAAAAACCTCAGGTTGGGACATTATGTTAAAAAATGAGTTTGAAAATAATGAAGCATCTACATTTAGGAAGTAGAGAAACTGATATAGTCATTAAGTGAAATGTGCCAAAATAACAATTTTAAGAGCTATCACTCTATACACATAAATCTATCATGATCTCAAAATAGAAAAACATTGCTGCCCTTCAATACCCTTGCAATAACTTTAGGTAAAGTTACCTTACATTTTATAACTCTTTATAGGTTACATAATCACTTTTTACACATAATCTCATTTAATCCTCCAACAACCTGATACAGTAAGTGATTGCTTTCATTTATTTTAATTTTTCTTCCAATTTTATGGAGATATAATTGACATAACACTGCATATGTTTAAGGTGTACAGAATAATTATCTGACTTTACATACATCATTAAATGATTACCACAGTAAGTTTAGTGAACATCCATCATCTGATATATATACAAAGTTAAAGAAATAGAAGACAATATCCTTGTGAGGAGAACTCAGGATTTAATCTGTTAATAACTTTCAAATATAACATACAGGAATTTTAATTATATTTGTCATGTGTACATTAAATTCCTGGGACTTTCCTGGTGGCTCAGAGGTAATCCTCCTGCAATGCAGGAGACCTGAGTTCGTTCCCTAGGTTGGGAAGATTCCCTGGAGGAGCGCATGGCAACTCACTCCATTATTCTTTCCTGGAGAATCCCATGGATAGAAGAGCCTGGCAGATTACAGTCCATAGGGTGGCAAAAAGTTGGACATGACTGAAGCAACTGAGCATGAACACATGCACATTAAATTCCTAGTAATTATTTATTTTATAACTAGAAGTTTGTATCTTTTGACTATCTTCATCCAAACTCTGCTCCTCAACACCCAACTCTGCTAACCACAATGCTAATCTTTTTTTCTATGAATTTGTTTGTTTGTTTTTAGCATAATTGACCTACAACACTATGTTAGTTTCTGTTACACAACACAGTGGTTCAATGTTTTATGGATTTCAAAATAATCACCATGATAACTCGTTACCATCTGCACCATACAAAGATATTACATAGTTATTGACTATTTTACTGCATTCTATATTTTGTACCACTAATATGTTTATTTTGAAACTGGAAGTTTGTTCTTCATAATCTCTGTCACCTATTTCTCCCATTCTCACCACCTCCCTTCTGGCAAGCACCTGTTTTTCCTCTATATCCATGATTCCTTTTTGTGTTTGTTCATTTATTTTGCTTTTTAGATTCTACTAATGAGTGCAATCATGCAATATTTATCATTATCTGTTTGAATTATTTCATTTTACCCTCTAGGTCCATCCATATTGTTGCAAATGGCAAGATTTCACTCTTTCTATGGTTGAGTAATATTCCATTGTATATAGTTATATGTCAGATCTTCTTAATCCATTTATGTAATTCATGGGAACTTACTTTGCTTCCATATCTTGGCTATTATAAATAATGCTGCAATTAACATTGGGATGCATTTTTTTTTTCAAATTAGTGTTTTCATTTTCCTTGAATACCCAGGAGTGGAATTGTTGGATCATATGGTAATTTTATTTTTAGTTTGTTGAGGAAACTTCACAGTTTTCCGTAGTGGCTGCACCAATTTACATTCCTACCAACAGTGCATGAAAGTTCTCTTTTGTCCACATCCTTACCAGTTGATATTTCTTGTCTTTTTGATGATAGCCATTCTGACAGGTATGAAGTGATATCTCTTTGTGGGTTAGGTTTGCATTTCTCTGATGAATAGTGAGGTTGAGCTTCTTTTTATGAGCTAGTTGACAATCTGTATGTCTTTTTGGGAAAAATGCCTTTTCAGGTCCTTTGCCAATTTTTAAAATTAGGTTGCTTTTTTATTGCTGGTAAGTAGTATGAGTTCATTGTACATCTGGAATTTTAACCTCTTGTCAGACATATTGTTTGCAAAGATATTCTCCCATTTAGTAGGATGCCTTTTTGTTTTATTGATAGTTTTCAATGCTGGGAAAGAGCTTTTTAGTTTGTTCAGTTCAGTTCAGTCGCTCAGTCATGTCCAGCTCTTTGTGACCCCATGAACCGCAGCATGCTAGGCCTCCCTGTCCATCACCAACTCCCGGAGTCTACCCAAACCCATGTCCATCAAGTCGGTGATGCCATCCAACCATCTCATCTTCTGTCGTCCCCTTCTCCTGCCCTCAATCTTTCCCAGCATCAGGGTCTTTTCCAATGAGTCAGCTCTTTGCATCAGGTGGCCAAAGTATTGGAGTTTCAGCTTCAACATCAGTCCTTCCAATGAACACTCAGGACTGATCTCCTTTAGGATGAGCTGGTTGGATCTCCTTGCAGTCCAAGGGACTCTCAAGAGTCTTCACCAACATCATAGTTCAAAAGCATCAATTCTTCAGTCCTCAGCTTTCTTTATAATCCAACTCTCACATCCATACATGACTACTGGAAAAACCATAGCCTTGACTAGATGGACCTTTGTTGGCAAAGTAATGTCTCTGATTTTTAATACACTGTCTAGGTTGGTCATAAATTTCCTTCCAAGGAGTAAGCATCTTTTAATTTCATGGCTGCAGTCACCATCTTAAGTGATTCTGGAGCCCAGAAAATAAAGTCAGCTACTGTTTCCACTGTTTCCCCATCAATTTGCCATGAAGTGATGGGACCAGATGCAATGATCTTAGTTTTCTGAATGTTGAGTTTTAAGCCAACTTTTTCACTCTCCTCTTTCACTTTCATCAATAGGCTCTTTAGTTCTTCTTCACTTTCTGCTATAAGGGTGGTGTCATCTGCATATCTGAGCTTATTGATACTTCTCCCAGCAATCTTGTCATCAATTAGTTGCCTATGAATGTAGGTTTATTTCAGGACTCTGTGCTGTTCTATTGATTTATGAGTATGTTTTTAGTCCAATATCATATTGGTTTGATTATTCTAGCTTTGTTTAATGGTTTGATATCAGGTAGTGTGACACTTCCACCTTTGTTCTTTCGCAAGATTGTTTTTGGTATTTGAAGCCTACTCTGTATTGAAATAAAATTTTAGAACCTTTTATTCCAGTTTTATGAAAAATGCCACTGGAATTTACATAAGGATGACATTAAAGCTCTGGGTTGCAATAGGTTGGTAGGTCATTTAATCCACGAATATAGTTTATTATCCCACTTGTTTGTATTGTTTTGAATTTTTTTGTTAGTAACATAGGTTTCTGAATATAGGCATTTTATATCTTTAGTTTGATTTATTCCTAAGTATTTTGTTTTATTTTTGATATGATCATATGTGGGATTGTTTTCTTAATTTCTCTTTCAAATAGTTCATATCTTGAAACTTTACAGAAATCATTGAGTTCCAGTAGTGTTTTGCTAGTGTCTTTAGGAACTTCTCTTTACAATATCATTTCATCTGCAAACAAAAACAGTTTTACTTCTTCATTTCCAATTTGGGTTCCTTTTATTTATTTTCTGATTGCTATTGTCAGGAAGTTTAAGTGAAAGTGGAGAGAGGCGTTTCCTTTTCTTATGCCTGATTTTAGAGAAAATATTTTCATTTTTTCAATATTATGATATTTGCTGTCGTCTTGTCATAAATGGCCTATATTTTGTTAAGGTATGTTCCCTCTATACCCACTTTGTTGAGAGTTTTTGTCATGAATGGGTGTGGAGTTGTGTATCTATTGAGGTGAACACAGAATTTTTATTCATAAATTTGCTAATATGGTGCATCACATTGATTGATTTGTAGATTTTTCACCATCCTTGCATCCCTGGGATAAACCCCGCTTAATTCATGGTGCATGATCCTTTTAATGTATTGTTAACTTGGGCTTGTTAATAAATCATTGAGGATTTTTGTATCTATTTTGTTAAGTGGTATCCGACTGTAGTTATCTTTTTTGTGATATGTTTGTTTGGTTTTGGTATCAGGGTGATGATGGCATCACAGAATGAGTTCAGGAACATTACCTCCCTCTGCAAATTTTTCCAATAGTTTGAGAAGAATAGTTAACTCTTTATTAGTGTTAGGTAGAATTCACCTGTGAAACCATTGCTCCTGGATGTATATTTGTTTAGAGAGTTTTAAAATTACTTATTCAATTTCATTACTCATACTTAGTCTGTCCATATTTTCTATTTTTCATGGTTCATTCTTAGAGACTGTGCATTATAAGGATTTTCTCTTTTTTCCTAGATTGTCCATTTTATAGGTGCATAATTGCTAACAGTGGTCTCTTAAAATCCAATGTGTTCCTGTGGTGTTGGTTGTAATGTCTCCTTTTTTCATTTCTGATTTTGTTTATTTGGGCTCTACTTTTTTTTTTTTTTTAAATGAGTCTGACTAAATGTTAACCAATTTTATTATCATTTCAAAGAAATAGTTTTTAGTTTTACTGATATTTTCTATTGTTTTTCAATCCCTATTTCATTTATCTCTGATTTTTTATCATTTCTTTTCTTTTTCTAACTTAGAATTTTGCTTTACAGTTTCTATTTTCTCTAGGTATAATGTTAGGCTGTTTGAGAATTTTCTTGTTTCCTGAAGCAGACATACCACTGTAAACTTCCCTCTTAGCACCGCTTTTCCTCTGTCCCATAGATTCTTGATCATTGTGTTTATATTTTCCTTTGTTTCTATGTTATTTTAAAAGTTTTTTCTTTGTTTTCTTCTTGATCCATTAGTTGTTTAGTAGCATGTTATTTAGCCTCTATGCATTTGTGTTTTTTTTTTCCATTTTTTTTTCTTATAGTTGATTTCCAGTATCATAGTATTGTGGTCAGAAGGGATGTCTGATATGATTTTAATCTTATTAAATTTACTGAAATTTGTTGCCTAGAATGTCATCTATCCTAGAGAATGTTTCATGTGCATTCAAAAAGAATGTATGTTCTACTGCTTTTATTTTATTTTTTTCCATTTATTTTTATTAGTTGGAGGCTAATTACTTTACAACATTGCAGTGGTTTTTGTCATACATTGAAATGAATTAGCCATGGATTTACATGTATTCCCCATCCCAGTCCCCCTTCCCACCTCCCTCTCCACCCCATCCCTCTGGGTCTTCCTAGTGCACCAGGCCCGAGCACTTGTCTCATGCATCCAACCTGGGCTGGTGATCTCTTTCATCCTAGATATACATGTTTTGATGCTGTTCTCTTGAAACATCCCACCCTCGCCTTCTACTGCTTTTAGATGGAATGTTCTATAGTATATCTACTAAATCAATATGCTCCAATGTGTTATTTAAGGCCAGTGTTTCCTTATTGATTTCCTGTCTGGATGATCTATTCATTGATGCAGGTGGGATCTTAAAGTTCCCTACTGTTGTTGCGTTACTAGCAATTACCCCCTGTGTGTCTGTTAATATTTGCTTAATGTATTTAGGTACTCTGAATTTGGGTTTTGTATGTATTTGCAATTGTTATATCTTCTTCATGTATTGACCCCTTTATGTTAATTTAATTCCTTTGTGGTCCCTTGTTATAGTCTTTGTTTTAAAGTCTATTTTGTCTGACATAAGTATTGCTACCCCATTTTTCTTTTGGTTACATTTTCAAGGATTGCTTTTTTCCCAGCCCTTTGCTTTCAGTCTCTGTGTGTCTTTAGGTCTGAATTGAGTCTTGTAGAGAGCATAAATGTTGATCTTTATATCCATTCAGCCATTCCATGTTTTTGATTTGTGCATTTAATCTATTTGCATTTAAAGTAATTATGATAGGTGTGCATATATTGCCACTTTGTTCACTCTTTTATAGAGTATTTTTTGTTTTGTTTTACCATTTTCTTTTGTGATGTGATGGTTATTTTAGTGCTATTTTTGGATTTCTTACACACTTTCTGTGTGTGTCTATTATAGATTTTTTATGTGTGGTTACCATGTGTTTATATGTATATCAATTATATACATCAATCTACATATGTATATGTGAATGATTATTTTAAGCTGCTGATTTCTTAACTTTGAATTTATTTTAACCCTTCATTTTTACTTCCCACTCACCTCTTGTTAACTGTTTTTGGCATTATATTTTACATTTTAAAAATTTTGTGTATCACTGAACTCCTTATTGTAGATATATTAACAAATCATTTTACTACTTTTGTATTTTAAATTTACTAGCTTTATGAGTGGACTTCCCAGGTAGCACTAGTGGTAAAGAACCTGCCTGCCAATGCAGGAGACAAAAAAGACTTGGGTTCAATCCCTGGGAGGGGACTATCCCCAGGAGTAGGAAATGGCAACCCACTCCAGTATTCTTGCCTGGGGAATCCTATGGACAGAGCAGCCTGGTGAGCTACTCTGAGTAAGACACGACTGAGCTTTATAAGTGGTGTATATGTTACATTTATTGTATATTTGCCTTTACCAATGAGATTTTTCATTTTGTAATGTTCTCATTTCTAGTTGTGGTCTTTTCTGCTTAGAAAAGCTCTTTTAACATTCCTTGTAAAGCTGGTTTCACGGTGATGAACACTTTTAGCTTTTGCTTGTCTATAAAACTACTTATCTGGCCATCAAATCTAGATAACATGCTTGCCAGGTACAGTATTCTTAGATGTGAATTTTTCCTCTCAATACTTTAAATCTCCCATGTCACTCCTTTCTGGACTGCAGAGTTTCTAATGAAAAAGTTAGCACTCTGTCTTATGGGAATTTCATTGTGTGAAGATAGTTCCTTTTCTCTTCTGTCTATAATATTCTCTCTTTATCTTTAATTATTGCCATTTTAATTATAATGTATCTTTGTTCCTTTTTGTCCTGATTTTTGGGAATTTCTGTGCTTCCTGGTCCTAGATGTCTTTCCTTTCCCATGTTAGGAAAGTTTTTAGCTATCATGTCTTCAAATACGTTCTCTGCCCCTTTCTTTCCCTCTTCTTCTGGGACTCCTATAATGCAAATATTCATATGGTTAATGTTGTCTCACAGGTCTATAAACAGTCCTCATTTTTTAAATTCTTTTTTTTTTCTGTTCAATTTGAGTTATTTGTACCATTGTGTATTCCAGTTGTCTGTATTCCTCAGTATAATCTAACCTACTATTGATTACTTCTACTCTATTTTTAGAAATGTTACTGCATTTTTCAGTCCTGTTTGGTTGTTTATATTTTCTTACACTTTGTTAGAAAATTCTACTTTCTTACTGTGTTTACCCATTCTTCTCCCAAGTTCTCTGACCATCTTTATGATCATTACCTTGAATCCTTTATGGCTAGATTACCTCCGGGCTTTCCAGGTGGCCCTAGTGATAAAGAACCCACCTGCCAAAGCAAGTAGACATAAAAGACGTGAGTTTGATGCCTTGGATGAGAAGATCCTATGGAGGAAGGCACGGCAACCCACTCCAGTATTCTTGCCTGGAGAATCCCATGAACAGAGGAGTCCACTAGTCTATAGTCCATAGTGTCTCACAGAGTCAGACCCAACTGGAGTGACTTAGCACATGAGATTACTATCTCCACATCATTTAGTTCTTCTTGTATTTTATCTTCTTCCTTCATTTGGAACATATTCCTCTCTTATTTCATGTCACGTCTCTGTTTTTATTTCTGTGTATTTGGTAGGTTGATTATGTTTCTTGACCTTGAACAAGTGACCTTAGGTAGGATACATCATTTGGGGCTTAACAGCACATTCCCCACTGGTCATCAGAGCTATATACTGTAAGGATACCCTTTATATAAGCTGTGTGGGGCTTTTTTTCATGATTGGTTGACTAATGTGGATACAGTGGTAGGCATGGCTTGTCTCCAGTCTTGCTGTCTGTCTGTCTTTGCATAGTGTGGAGGCTACCAGCCACTGTTGGGAAGGGGAATGTCTTAGCACAGCTGGCTACACAACCTGTGGAGTCCTAATCCTGGCCAGCTGGTGGATGGGTTCAGGCCCCAAGGTGGTTGGTTGTGGGATCAGAAGTCCCAGCATTAGAGATGGCCTGCTGGTAGATGTGGCAATGTTCTTGGGATGCTGGTGGCCTGCTGGTAGGTAGAGCTGGTTTCTTATATGGCTGGCTGTGAGTTTCAGGGTGTCTCAGGACTGGTGTCACCACACTGGTGTGTGGAGATAGACCTAAATGTGGCTTGTTGAAGGACTCAAGGTGTCATGGAGTTGATGTTAGCCCATTGGTGAGCTCAGGGGACCCTGGGGTGATGCTAGCTCTCTTATTGGTGGGGTCAAGTCCTGATAGGGCTGAATGCAGACCTCTGGGTGTTTTGGAGCTAGTTTCTGGATTCTCTGGTAGATGGGACACTGTCCCAGGGCAGCTCAGAGCTCAGGGTTCTTATGAGAGCTTTCTAGCTATATCTCTGTTCAGCAAGAACTGGTGTTGACAGGCTGGTGGTTGGGGCTGAGTCCTGGTCCTAATGCGCTGGAGATAGAATTCCAAAATGGTGCTCACCAGTACCCTCATAGTAGAAAGAGCTCCCCAAAATGCTACCTACTGCCTCTCTGGAAGGCTTTCCAAGATCAGCAAGTGAGTTTGAACCAAGCTCCTTTGAAATGACTACCTATTCCTTGTATCTCATAACATGCGATGTATTCTGTGTGCACTTTAAGGTTGGAGTCTCTATTTTCAACAGTTGTCTGGCTGTCCCAAAAGTAAACCTTGCTGGTCTTCAAAACCAAATGTCCTGGAGGCTTATCTTCCTAATGTGGGAGCCTGATGTGAGGCTTGAACCCTTCACTCTGTGGGTAGAACCTTTGCACATGTAATTATGTTTTATTTGTGATTTCCCACTTGGGGTAGTACTCTTGAGTGTACCATGTCTTTGCTCCTCCCACCCACTTTGTTGGTTCCTTTTTCAAAACTTTATAAGATCTTTTCTGCTAGTCTACATGTCATTCTCATTAATAGTTTCTCTGTAAATAGTTGAATTTTGGTGTGCCCATGGGAAGAAGTGAGCTCAGGGTGTTGCCTCTCAATTATCTTGGTCACTCCAAATTTACTTTAATTTTAAAGATATAAAATCTTTAAGCTAACATCCATGAAGTTACTTACATAAATTATATATTGTAAATAATCTATCAGTTAAACCAAAGTGTTTGTATTTTAGAGACTCCTTTGACTATCTCTAATTATTCAAGAAATTAAAATAGTTCTAAAAGATGATGAATCTACCAGTTCTCAGTATATAATAATCCTATCAGGAATTTCATGACCCTAATATTCATAATGTCCACACTTAGTTTAATACTGTTTGGTGCACAATACTCTATTTAGTGTTGGTCCATCTTGTGACTCTTTCATGCATCATAGCCTTATTGTGGTGAAGGGGCTTGCATGATTCAATGAAGTTATAAGCCATGCTGTACAAGGCCATCCGAGATGGACAAGTCAGAGTGAAGAGTTCTAACAAAATGTGGTCCACTGGAGAAACAAATGGAAACCCATTCCAGTATTCTTGCCTGGAGAACCCGATGAATAGTATGAGAAAGCAAAAAGATACGATACCGAAAGGTGAGCCCCCAGGGCAAAAGGTGTCCCCTATGCTACTGGGGAAGAGCAGAAGGCAATTACTAATAGCTCCAGAAAGAATGAAGTAGTTGGGCCAATCCGGGAATGATGCTGAGTTTTGGATGTGTGTGGTGGTGATAGTCAAGTCCAATGCTGAAAAGAATAATATTGCATAGGAACCTGGAATATTAGGTCAATGAATCAAGGTAAATTGGACATGGTAAAGCA